>NC_043018.1:1556005-1584950 GCF_006345805.1 Octopus sinensis | reverse complement strand
TACCCTACTCAGGCAAAGCGTACTGTAGGAGATAGGGAGACCAAAAGAGTTTAATAATAATAATGATAATAATAATAATAATAATAATAATAATAATAATAATAATAATAATAATAATAATAATAATAATAATAATAAGTGGGGGAGCATCATAGCCATGGTGGGGGAGCATCATAGCCATAAGTGGGGGAGCATCATAGCCATGTGTTGAGAGGGATTCTTTGGGGTTTGAATAATTCACCTCTGGAAACATGGGTGGTTCTTTCAACATCCTTAAACAACCCTTATTCAGGGACCTTTTCAGCGGGATGGGCTACTCAACCTGAAGAAAATTCTAACTGGGCCCCACCTGCAAGGTCATGTGCTGTTTATCTTGATATGAGATCACCATGTTGCGCACATATGGTTGTGATGCATGTGCCTGGTGTATCCTTATCAGACGGGTAGTCATGATGGGTATATTGGGCTTCGTATATTTTACCCCAGTGTCACTTTGATGGCATGCACTGCTCTCTCACTCAATAATAATAATAATAGTAGTAGTAGTAATAGTAATAATAATAATAATAATAATAATAATGATGATGATGATGATGATGATGGTGATGATGATGATGATGATGACGATGACGATGACGATGACGATGACGATGACGATGATGATGATGATGATGATGATGATGATGATGATGATGATAATAAATGCCCTGATGCAGTACAAGACAGTGGCTCTCATGGCTTCTGATCTTAATTGATTGGAAGTGTTATCATGTACATTGTTTTATCTTGGTATAAAAGATGGGTTACATCAAATATTCTGCTCAATACCACACAGATTTCCTTGTCAGTTGTTTGATGTTAACCAGTTGAGCATGTCCCTTAGTGGCCGACGATATGTGCATCTCTGATCACGAGCAGAAGTTTTGGGGAAGCATCATAGCCATGTGTTGAAAGGAATTCTTTGGATAATTCACCTTTGGAAACAAGGGTAGTTCGTTCAACATTCTTAAACAATCCTTATTCAGGGACCTTTTGGGAGGGATGGGCCACTCGACCAGAAGAGCCCTCTCTCTTGCCCTACAATCTACAGGTGCGTTCATAAAGTATGACCTCATTCCTTCCAGCGACGTGCACCACTTAATCTCTTTCGCCATAACTGGTTGCCAGAACACGGCCTACCCTGGAAAATATGGGGATGTCATTTAACAATTCGACACAGCTGTAATCATGCTTGACAACCTGGTCGATTTTGCATAACAATTGCACTGGAGTTACACACGAGCACGGACGCACACACACACACACACAGATACACACACACACACACACATGTATAGAGGGTACGTCCGTGTTTTGATGAGACCTCTTTCAAGTATTCTGATTCCTGACATTATCTGTCTTGAAAAGTGAGCTTTTTCAGGCAGATAATATTGGACATTAGGTTGACTTAGCAAATTCAAAGGAGCACTCTAATCGTTGCTTTAAAAGTCAAGCACAGTGATACAAAGATAGCTTCCTTCTTGAAATTACCCGTTCCTTCGTTGTGCAAGTTCGAAAGGAGACTGACAGGTCTCGAACATCATTAGCTAAGCCCAAAACGCCTTCACAGGGGCCTAATAAAATCATGACACATAATTTTGCATTATAATCCATAAAATTCTGGAAAGTAAATCAAAGCTTCTGTAAATGAGCTCAACGTTTCAGAATGCACCAGCAGAAGAGCTGTGCATAGGGACACACAGTACAAGTCGTATGTGGCGTGGGGAGGTCAATTTATGTTAAACTGGACAAGAGAGAATCGTTCCAACCATAAAAAGTTCTTGCTAAACAAACTGAATCACTAAGAAGCAGAATGCTTTGACTTTTCTCCGGTGAGAAAAACGTAACCCAGGACCAAAAGGTAAACTGACGGGATGACAAATGGTTATGCAGAGACGGAAATGATCTTCTGCAATTCATACATACTAACCTACCGGCAACTGTCATGGTTCTGGGAGTCTTCAACGTCACTTTTTCGCAGGGCTTAAGAGTCAATGGCGCTGTCTACACAGAGGTGCTGGAGAAAGTTGTGAGACCCTGGATAGACAGAGTAGGGAACGGAAGACCGTAGGTGTTCCAAGAAGACTCTGAACCATCTCATAAGTCGAAGCTGAACCGAGGCTTGGATGCGTGCTAATCTTTATGATCATGTTCTTTCAGACACGTGAACTCTATGTAATATATGTAATATTAAGAAAGAGAAGGTAGTGAGTTAATAGAATCTTTAGCAAACCACACAAAATGCTTAGCAGGATTTAACTTCTTTACGTTTTAGGATCAAATCTTCCCCGAAGTTGACTTTGCATTTCATTCTCCTAGGGTCGATAAATAAAGTACCAGTCCAACACTACGTCGATGTAATCGACTTGCAACTTCCACGAAATTGCTGGCATTTTGCCAAAATTTGAAACGAATTTAACATAAGACATCTTGAGTCTATGTGTACATACGCACCAGTGTGTGTGTGTGTGCTGGTCAGGTGAACAAATACACATATATATATATACATTCATACGGACGCGCAGGTTTGTATGAATCCACCATAGCTAAATTGATTGCTAGAGAACGCGTACACACAAAAGCATACACACTTGGATAAATACCTTGCTTACCAACCATATGATTCCGGGTTCAGTCCCACAACCTGGTACTTTTGCAAGTAAATTCTGTTATAGCCTCGGCCCGACCAAAGCCTTGTGAGTCGATTTGGTAGCCGGAAACTGAGAGAATCCCGTCGTATATATGTATATATATATATATATATAATATATATATGTCTATGTTTGTATTTCTGTGCTTGTTTCCCGCACCATTGTTTGACAACCGATGTCGGTGGGATTACGCCTCCGTAACTTAGCGGTTCATCCAAATAAACCGATAGAATAAGTGCTAGAATAAGGTCCTGGAGTCGGTTTATTCGACTAAACGCGTTGCTTCAGCATGGCAGCAGACACATGACTGAAACAAGTAAAAGAATAAAAGAATGCATGCATATATGTGTGTGTTTGTGTGTGTGTGTGTGTTTGTGTGTGTGTGTGTGAGGTGAGTGTGTGTGTGTGTGTGTGAGGTGAGTGTGTGTGTGTGTGTGTGAGGTGAGTGTGTGTGTGTGTGTGTGTATGTGTGTGTGTGTGTGTGTGTATTTATACACCCTCAAACACATCGATATAGCGATTTCACCAAGTACATCTCGTTGGTCGTAAATAAAATTGAATATCTGTCAATAACAGATTGACCTGGTCTGTATCAAGGAGAGAGAGATGAAGAGTGATAGGAAACAGGAGAAAGAGAGGAGAGTAAGTAGGAGTCTTAGAGACACAGAGAAGAGGGTTGAGACAGACGAGGTCTGTGAAGGAGGAATGAGAAAGTGAATGTTTATAACCTGGCGATATTTTCGTTCTACATAACTGGATGCTTCGTTTTGATGTTGGTTTTTGAACGAAAGCTGTTGAAATCTATAGGTGGTGCAGCAATATGAATACGTAATATATATTATATATATATATATAATATATATATATATATATATATATATAATCATACATATTTATGTACACAGTCACACACACAGTCACACACACACAAAAACATACACACACGCTCAGTCACACGGCAGACACACACACGCTCGTATGAATACAGACATACGCATATCTATAATTTGATTAGTAATCAACCAAATCATTTTAATGGTTTGTTATGGCTCCAATTACAAATTACTCTAAAAACAACCATACATACACACGCACTAACATACCCACACAACAACACACACACGCACATACAGAAATATACATGTATGTATTTATGTATAATATATATATATATCTATATATATATATATATATATATATATATGTATAATACATATATATATATATATATATATATATATATATATATATATATATATGTATACATACATATATATATATATATATATATATATATATATATATATATATATTATATATATATATATATATATATATATATATATACATACACATGCACGTAACGTTGTGTGTGTTTTACTATAACACATACACGTACGTGTGAGTGTGTATGTGTGTGTATGTGTGCTTTTGTGCTTTTATGCTTGCGTGTGTGTATATATGTGTGTATATATCCACGGCGAAGTAATAAGAAATCAGAAATTAGACATTCATCTAAATTACATTCTGCCCCAAAACATTGGGAAAATGGCGCTAAAGCTGTTTTCTTTTATATTTCATTTTTTAATATTTTTTATTGTTGATGTTTATATTTAATTGTGTTCTTTTTTTTTGTTTATATTTCGTTTTAACAAGTAATTATTTTCTGGATGTTAGTCAGTTTGTTTCGTGTTGTCTCTCTTTCTCCTCTTCTTTCTCTTTCTCTCTCTCTCCTCTCTCTCGTTCATGACGTGTCTCTGTTGTTCTCTTGCATTTTCTCTCTGTCTGTTTTAACTTGATTTCACTCTCTTTTTTTCCTTCTGTGTGTATATGTCTATTATATATATATATATATATAGTTGTCTATCAATCTATCTATCTATCTATCTACTTATCTGTATGTGTGTCTGTCTATATATCTATGTGTATGTATATCTATATATATATATATATATATAGATATATATATATATATATATATATATATATATGTATGCATGTATATATACATATACACATATATATATATATATATTACATACATACATTCGCGCACATATATTCCGAACACACACACATGCACACACATATACATACATGTGTACCTATATGCATATAGCTCTATCTAAATATCTATATCCATATCATTAAGGTATTTGAGAGAGTGCTGAGATCGCGTATGACTCACTTCCTTGAGAGTCATAATATGCTGAACTCCAACCAGCATGTATTCCGTAATGGGAGAGATTGCCTGACGCAGCTACTGCATCATTTTGATGACATTTTGAGAGCCTTGGGAGAGGTTTCCAACACTGATGTCATCTACCTTGATTTCAGCAAGGCCTTTGACAGGGTTGATCATAAGATCCTTCTGAGAAAGCTGTCCAATATTGGTGTCACTGGAAAGCTGCTGCAGTGGATCAAGTGCTTCCTGTCTAACAGAACCCAACATGTAGTCGAAGGAGTAAAATCCAGCCCAGCCAAAGTCAGCAGTGGTGTCCCACAAGACACTGTGTTGGGCCCACTTCTCTTCATCATCTACATAAATGATATTACTAACACCATCAAACACAGTAACATCAGAACCTTCGCTGATGATTCCAAGCTCCAGAAGGTCATCAATGGCGTGGATGACCGAATAAGCTGTTGTCCAATGGGCGGAAAAGAATAACATGTTGCTAAACGAAGACAAATTCGAACTGATCCACTTTGGAAGGGAGGACACTCTGAAACTCCCATACTCCCTTCCTTCTGGAGAAATTCTCATGGCATCAAACACATCAGAGACTGGGAGTAACAGTGGACAACAACATAAGCGGGCTACACATATAAGCAGCAAAGTTGACATGGCCCGCAGAATGTGTTCCTGGATTCTCAGAACCTTCCAGTCGAGAGATTCTCACACTATTATCCTTCTCTTCTCCACTTTTGCCCGACCCCACCTTGGATACTGCTGTCCACTGTGGTCTCCCTACACAAAACAAAATATTATGAGAATTGAAGCTCCCCAAAGGTTAATCACAAAAAAGTTAGATAGCATGTCAGACCTTGACTACTGGGGTAGACTAGAGAAGCTGAAACTGTATTCACTCCAACGACGCCGTGAACGCTACATTATCTGTATGATGTGGAAAATATTCCATCAGCACTGTCCGAATGATGTTGGCATCACCTTCAAAATACATCCAAGGCTTGGACCACGTGCCATCCGTCCACAACAAAAATCTAAATCGCACCACATAACGACAATACGGCACAACTATTTCACCTCAATTGGACCCGCTCTCTTCAACATTACACCAGGACACGTCAAAAAAGAAACTGACCACACAAAATTCAAGAAGACTTTGGACAAATTCCTTCAAACAGTCCCGGACAAACCACCCACACCCGGATATGTCTCCGCAAACAATAACTCTCTGCTCGAATGGGCCTTGGTACCCAAATCATGAATTGAAAGACTTCGCCAGGTGGTGCTATTAAGTTAGACATGGCCTGGGCCAATACTGGCCAAAACCTTTCTAAGTTCTAAGTTCTAAGTTTTATATATATACATACATACATACATACATTCGCGCACATATATTCCGAACACACACACATGCACACACATATACATACATGTGTACCTATATGCATATAGATCTATCTAAATATCTATCTATCTACCTATCTATCTATCTATCTATCTATCTATCTATCTATCTATCTATCTATCTATCTATCTATCTATCTATATATATATATATATAGCTTGTGTGGATGTATGCGTGTATTTATATATATATATATATATATATATATATATATATATATGTATATATGTATATATTATATATTTATCCATGAAATTATCACCATTTAGGATGAGGATAGGACCAGAAATCAGTCTAATTTTCTATGTCTCATATAGTATTTTCTGTCTTATATACTAGACAATGACAGTTGTGAGTGGCAGTATGAGCATCAGCATCAATAGCAGCAGCAGCAATAGTATTAGTAGTAGTAGTAGTAGTAGTAGTAGTAGTAGTAGTAGTAGTAGTAGTAATAGTAGTCTTCCTGGGTTGCGCTGCATTCAGCAGATTCCTTTCCAGGTGCGTTCCCAACACGAGTCCCTCTCCGCTTCTGCCTATGGAGCAATACAATATTCTCAGGTAAAAGGATTTCTTTCTGACTATTTCACATGTCAGCTTCTCATTTGTCAGATGTCTACCTGCTAATTACCAGCAGTTGATGCAACTTTATAGTGGCCGCTCCACCACTACCACCACAGGTTTGCATTTTCGCAGGTGTTTATTTTGCAACTGTTTCGAACGAACATTAACAAAATCGATCTCCCCTGTCGAAGATCTCGCCTTGGACAGAAAGTGGTTGCTGTATCTTCCACCGGATCTAAGACATAATCGAATTCAATGAAAAATATAAGCATGATAAGTACACAGACAAACCTGCAAACACACACACGTAGACAAGTATAGATACACACACACACACTCACACAAATATATATATATATGTGTTAAATAAATATATATATATATATGTGAGTGAAATAAACCTTTATTTCAAACACTTTACTTAGTATTGAGTTAACTCAAGTGTATCTCTGGCGTCCGAAAAGTTATGCACACACAAACATGCACAGGTGTGCAGGCCTATACACATGTATATATATATATATATATATACTCAAAATAAGCAACAAGAATGACTCCGGAAATTTGGTACGATCGTTTCGTACTACATCACTTTATTAAATATCGTAAGTATTACAACAGTTTTAAAAGGCTGAGCACTATATATATACATATATATATATATATATATATATACACATATGTGTGAGTGTGTGTGTGTGAGTGTTAGTGTATTCATGTATATATACATATGCCGATGGCAATATCGCCTGATTGGCAGCCATGCCGGTGGCATGTAAAATGCACCACTCGAGCGTGGTCGGTGCCAGTGCAACCCGATGTGTTCCGAGCCAGTGGCACGTAAACAGTACCCACTATGCCTTCGGAGTGGTTGACATTAGGAACGGCATCCAGCAGTAAAAACATTGCCAGATCAGATTGGAGCCTGATGCAGCATTCCGTCTCGCCATCCCCCAGTCAAACCGTCCAGCCCATGCCAGCATGGAAAGCGGACGTTAAACGACGACGCTGATGATATGATGATGATGATGATAATGATATACATGTACGCAAACATATTTGTGCGTATATATATATATATATATATATATATATATCACGTGACCGACCAGTCCATCAGATGTAGTTACACATCGCTGGTCACAATGCGTTCGCATTGTTTTAGGCTTCGGATGACGCCACCCGGCTGGCTAAGCGAGCAGGCCAACAGAAGAAAGAGTGAGAGAAAGAATGGTGAAAGAGTACAGCAGGGATCACCCCCGCCCCTGCAGGAGCCTCGTGGAGCATTTAGGTGTTTTCGCTCAATAAACACTCACAACGCCCGGTCTGGGAATCGAAACCGCGATCCTACGACCGCGAGTTCGCTGCCCTAACCACTGGGCCATTGCGCCTCCACATATATATATATATATGCATATGCAAAATAAATATACATATTACACACACACACACACACACACACACATACATATATATTACTCTTTTTACTCTCTTTTACTTGTTTCAGTCATTTGACTGCGGCCATGTTGGAGCACCGCCTTTAATCGAGCAACTCGACTTATTCTTTTGTAGGCCCAGTACTTATTCTATCGGTCTCTTTTGCCGAACCGCTAAGTGACGGGGACATAAACACACCAGCATCGGTTGTCAAGCAATGCTAGGGGACCAAGACAGACACACAAACACACACACACGCATATATATATATAGATATATACGACGGGCTTCTTTCAGTTTCCGTCTACCAAATCCACTCACAAGGCTCTGGTCGGCCCGAGGCTATAGTAGAAGACACTTGCCCAAGGTGCCACGGAGTGGGACTGAACTCGGAACCATGTTATTGGTAAACAAGCTACTTACCACACAGACACTCCATACATATATGTATGTATATAAATATATATATGCATGTATGTGTGCATGTATGTGTGCATGTATGTATGTATGTTTGTAGGTACGTACGTACGGATGCATGTATGTAGTCGTTATTTTTTATTCCATATAATAAATGGAAAGTACAAAGCTTATAATACAGAACATATTATTCATGTTTTCCGTAGGACTGGTCGGAATTGTCGTTGTTGTTATTACTGATAATTTACTGCTGTTGTTTTTGTGATTGCTTTTGTTGTCCTTAATATTGCTGTTGCCGTGGTTGTTGCAGTTTTTGTTATAGATTTCCAAATAGGGATATAGAAGGGAAAAGTATGTCAAATCAATATTTAGTACACCTAGGGAATGATCGGAAAGTGAAGGAGACACAAAGAGATAGAGAATAAGAGAAAGAGAGAAAGAGAGAGAGAGAAAGAGAGAGAGAGAGAGAGAGTGTGTGTGTGTGAGAGAGAGGTGGAGTCAGGGTGAGTGAGAAAGAGAAGAAGGGAGGGTGAATATGGGGAGGATGGGTTGAGCAAATAAATGAATTAAAGAAGGAAAAAATAGAAGGGTGTATATAGACGGAAATAGAATGTATATGTATATTAAAGGAACCCCCCCCCCAAAAAAAAAACAGAAGGAAAACACAAAGAGGAGATGGAAAATTAATGGTAGTTATGGAAGACATAAAGGAAGGAAAAAAGGGTGAAATGAAGGAAGGGGGAAAGAATGAAAGAAGGAAGAAGAAAATGTTACAATAGAGGGAAATATATATGGAATAGAATGCAGAATGAGTATATATAAACACGACGAGCTCTACAATTGATACATACATACATACGCATAAACGTCCTCTCTTACTCACCCCCAGGACATAAAAACATAGGTACACAAACACACATACACACAGGCACGCTTACACACACATGCTGACATATACACACACACTCACATACAATCACATCCACACACACACACACACATACACACACACACACACACAACATATATATAAAGTTAATCCAAACAAGAAAACAAAAACAAAAGAACAACAACGGAAGGACGTGGAACAAATAAAGTATTATTGGACGCTCAGGAATGAAGGGAAGAAGGATGGTCTGACGTTTCGAGCGGAGATCTTCGTTGGAAACATAGGAGAAGGAAAGATCCCGAGAAGGGAAGACAGGGGAAAAATCGCTAGTGATACAGACGAGGTCACAATTATATATATATATATATATATAATATATATATATATATAATTCATGATTTCGTAGAGACCTAGAGATAGTAATAAACAATTGCTAGAACTGAATATATATATAAGCTTTTGCAATATATCACTACAAGTATGAAGCGTCTATTGTCAGGATTCAGTGATTCGGGGAAGCTATAGGTTGCTGCAGAAGCGCTCAACTCCGATTAATCTTCTTCGCACACGTGAAACAGGTGTAAGGTAATGATGGAGAATACGTAACTCTTCTTTTGTCGCTCATTAACTGATATTTCGCTCTCAATATTTTTCCAAACATGCATTCACTCTCTCTCACTCTCTCTTCCCTTCTTTCTTTTCCTTTCTATATTTCTTTCTTTCTTTCCCATCCTCTCTCTCCCACAAGGACACACATGTGGATGTAATTGCGTATGTACGTATATATGTGTGTATTTATGTATGTATGCCTGCAGGCATTTTCTATGCATGTATGTATGCATGTGTATATATATGCATGTATTTATGTGTCTTTATGTGACCCTATTTACTGGAACTTGGAAGTATCTTGAGGAAATCAACAAAGTCGAAACGATGAATATACATACTTTTCTTGGTAAACTAAAACAAAATAAGTGTATTAGAGAGGGCAATTGGGGAGGTATTCAGATGGAGAATAGTGATAGTAGGAAATGAATTTCAAGGGTTAATGGTTAACAATGTGGTTAATACATATTTTATACACATATAAATAAATACATGTATGGTTGCATATGTATAGATGCGGTGGTTTGCACGCTTCGGCTAATTAGCGAATTTAACGTTTTGTTTAGTGGTGTAGAGTTTTCGCTAACTTTGGAAACCGTTAGCGGACCAATTAAATTGCGCTAATTTTAGTTCCGTTAACATTAAGTCCGCTAACAATTGCTGGAAGCACTCCGTCGGTTACGACGACGAGGGTTCCGGTTGATCCGAACCAACAGAACAGCCTGCTCGTGAAATTAACGTGTAAGTGGCTGAGCACTCCACACACACGTGTACCCTTAACGTAGTTCTCGGGGACATTCAGCGTGACACAGAGAGTGACAAGGCCGGCCCTTTGAAATACAGGTACAACAGAAACAGGAAGTAAGAGTGAGAGAGAGTTGTGGTGAAAGAGTACAGCAGGGATCACCACCATCACTTGCCGGAGATTCGTGGAACTTTTAGGTGTTTTCGCTCAATAAACACTCACAACGCCCGGTCTGGGAATCGAAACCGCGATCCTATGACCGCGAGTTCGCTGCCCTAACCACTGGCCATTGCGCCTCCACCCGCTAACAATATTCATACGTTGAATGGTGTGGACGTGTCTCGAAGACTCCGTCAGGTAAGCTGTTGGCTGACTACATACAAACGTGACAAGACATGATTGGTCTATGTTGCAGCAGCTGGCTGAGCAGCATAGTGTAATTCTTCAATTTTGAGTTGTGTTCACTTACGACCTTGTCACATTACTGAGAGTTTTACAGTGTTAGTGACAGCAGTGTACGTTTTCGGTTTGTCAAGCTATCGCCTATCGTCATGGAGAGTGAAAAGGTTTTTGTCCGTCTTGAGGATGAAAGGGCCTGTTGAGAAGTCTGCAATGGCTATTGAGAAGTCTGACCAACAGTAAAAAAAAATAGTTTTCAGTTGCACAAGATCTCCTTGAGTGTGTCGACAACAATGAAAACATTTTGAAAATTTTTGCGTAGGCCTTTGAGCAGCTATCACGAAGCCTTTGGCAAAATTTGATGCAGATTCTCTGCTCATCTTTCTCTGTCATCGTCAATGCGTTGATCACACGCTACACACTTTCCTTCCAAGCACTGCTGTAAAGTGTGGAGGTGAGCTAAAACGTTAAAACGTTGTTGCTTTAGCTTCGATACTTTGGCAACAATTCGGATACTTATTGATCACATCACGTTTATAAATTACTAGCAGTATCGCCCGGCGTTGCTCGGGTTTGTAAGGGAAATAACTATATAAGCATTTTTAGAGTTATAGCCAAAAAATAGAAAAAAATGCATTAAAAATGGAAAAAAATGATGGTAAATTTTTTTTTAGATCGTTGACTCATCGTAGTTACTTCCCTTATATAATAGCGAAAAAATGCATTAAAATGCAAAAAAATGATGGTAAATTATGTTTAAAATCGTAGTCTCATCGTAGACGCGCGCTAATACCCAGAAGGGCTTGATATGAATCACGACTATAAGATACCAGGTTTTGGTTAAACTGCACCGCAAAATGTGGGAGTAGTTAGGAATCTAAATCGTAGGAGACAGACACACAACTTCACTTTTATATATAAAGACTAGAGTTTTATATATATAGATATGTGAAGTAAATAAAGAGACAAAACATGGAATGACTGAAGGAAAAAAAAGAAACTGAAATAAATAGCAAAAAGTTTATGTGTCATGAAGAGCGATGCAACAGCATGAGGAACAGAAGAAATGGAAAGAAAGATGAATTGGAGAATATATAGGAAGAAAAATGGAAGAAAAATCTAAACAACGATAGGAGGAAAATGTGAGTGATATGAATGTAAACTTAACGAAAACGAGGCTTACAATGAACGAAAATTTAAAGAAAAAGTGTGAAATCGGAAGAAAGTGTGGTAAATAAAATTATTTTTTAAAAAAGTGATAAATATAAAAAGAAAAAAACTTATGATGGAATGAAAGAATTAGTGAATGTAAGAATTGATGGAGATGGAAGGATTGAGAAAGAAGGAAAATAAATTGATAGAAAGGATGGAAAACCGGGAAGAAATGCCGCAAAAAACAGGGGAAAAAAAAAGAACCCAGATCCGAGGAAGTTGAAGTAAATAAATGAAAGGTAAATATATATTGAAACATTAACGGAAAAGCAGAAACCACACATGTACATACACACACACATGCACATACATACATACATACATACATACACACAGACACAAATTTAGAAAGACGACACTAAAAATAGATGTAGATAAATAAAAAAAAAAGATGTAGAAGAAAAATAAATGAGACAGAAAGGAAATACAAAATCGCAGAAATAACAAAAAGGAAGATAAAGTACAGAAATAAAACAAAGAGGACAAAATGGCGGAAATCTAAAGAAAAAAAAACTTTGTAACAAGAAGTAATCAAATATCTCTTTTATCAAATTCTGGTTATTTAAAAATAATTATTATTCATTATATGTATAAATACAGATAGACGTGTATATATATGTGGTGCGGGTGGGCGTGGGAGTCTATACGTAAATATGGATATATATATATATATCTATATAAATATATTCTATCTCTCTATCTCTCTCTCTATATCTATCTATATATATATATATATATATATATATATATAATGTATGTATGTATTAATGTATGAGTATATGTGTGCGAGTGTGTGTATGGGTCTCTGTGCGTGCGTATGTATGTGTTTTCTCGAGACACAGCCATCTACATACACATATATATCTATGTGTATGTTGTAATATATTTTTGCATATGTCTATGTACGTCTTTACCTTTAAAGAAACGTATATTGCGATACACGCACATACATATGCATATACGTGGGTATACATACATACACATACATACATGCATACATACATACATACATACATATATACATACATATATACATACATACATACATACATACATACATACATACATATATATATATAAACACACACACACATATACACACACATATATATATATATATATATGTTTTCTTTAGGGGAGTTAAAACATTTTTTTTGAGACATACATTTAGAATAAGAAAACACATAAGCGTATTATATCCAGAAAAGAACTTCGTGTTTGTGTTTGTGTGTGTACATCATTGGTCTTTCAATAATTGGTTTGGAAGTCTGGAGATTCCATTCTTTTTTTATTACAAGGTTTATAAATAAATAAGAATTATTTTAACTCTAGGCACAATGGCCTTGAAAATTTGGGGGTGGGGGAGGATAGTTTGTTGCATCGACATGAATACCAGTGCATAACTGGTATTCATTTACTCGACCCGGAAAGAATGAAAGGTAAACTCGACCTCGATGGAATTTGAATTCATAATGAAGCAGCAGACGAAATGGCGCTAAACATTTCGCCCAGCACACTAACGTCTCTTCAACCTCACCGGCTTATAAGTATGTCATTCTGCTGGGTGACGGTTTCGTAGGTCAGGTTGTTTAGATTGCGATGCATGTGTGTGTTGTGTGTGTGTGTGTGTGTGTGTGTGTGTATAAATATATACCAAATAGGAGAACAAGCAAGGGTCGAAGTAAGATGCAAGAATGATAAGATATGAGATCCCAGCACCTGCAAAGATTAGCCAAAAGTATGATGTGTAAAATTACAAAATACAGGTGTTGCTCCAGCATGACCGAACCTGGATTGCTGCAATAAATGGATAAAAGAATACATACATATATATATATATAATATATATATATAGATATATATATATATATATATACATATATACATATATATATATATATACATATATATTATATATATATATATAAATATACATATATACATATATATATATATATAATATATATATATTTATAATATATTATAATTATATATATATATAATATATATATATATATATATATATATATATAATATATATATATATATATTATATGTTTATATATACACAGAGAGAGAAAGAGAGAGAGAAAGACATTTATAATGGGCTTATAGGATATGATATCCTGGCGGTTACCGTTTTCCACTTTGTTCGGTTTAAGATGCCGGCTTACCAAGAAGGCCTTTTTGTGACGCCCGAGTTACTAAATAAGTTGCTAGACTCTGGTATCTATTATACCCTGGTAAATCTGAGTGCCTTATTCAGGACTTCATATTTTCCATAGAATATTTAATATAATGATAAGGAGAAAGGAGATTTTTTCACATCCATACTTTTATAAAAGAGATATTTAGAGCATCATTTTCTGGACCTATGCGCATTGTAACTGCATCGTCAGCACGTTATTGGATATGCAACTTGATATGCTATCCTGGTCGGTGTAGTTTCATAGAAGTTTTGGTTTCCTGCCGTTTGGAAATGAAGCTGAAGGAATCAGCAAACTGCAACGACCATCTCACTAGGGTGCATATCTAAAACAGTGTGCAGTCGATGCAGTTGAAACGCGCTTAGGTCAATAAACGAATGCTGAAAATAACCATTTAATGAAATTATGAATGTGAAAAATTATCGTTTTCCTTATCATCATCAATATATGCATGCATACATACAAAGATACATAGGTATATATATATATATATATATATATATATATATATTATATATATATATATATATATTATATGTATATATATATAATATATATATATATTATATATATAGATATATGTATATATATATGTATTGTATATGTATTACGTATATGTATATGTATATATATATCTATCTATCTATCAATCAATCTATCTATCTATATATCTATTATCTATCTATCTATCTATCTATATATCTATCTATCAATTATATTATATATTATTGATAACGACGCACTTTTATGTCTACCTGCTACAAATTAGAGCTAAAACTCACACAACAATATTAATATCTATATAAATATCCAATCTATAATATTTGCTGCTGATTATACATACATACAAATATATATATAAATGTATATATATATATAATAGATATATATATCTATATAGATATATATATATATATAATATGTATATATATATAATAAATATATATAATAATATATATATAGATATATATAGATATATAAATATATTAATTATAATATAATGTATATAATATATATATGTATGGACATGAAACTGTATACACCGATAAGTATACATAATTGTAAACGTAAATACAAGTCCTAATATATATATATATATAACACTTGTATTACGTTACAAATTATGTATACCTGTCGGTGTAAATACGTTTGCGATTGTGCGTGCAAATACATAAGTATGTTAGGGCGATTGTATGTATTTGTGAATGTGTGTTTGTATATTGATTTAACAAACATAAATGAGACTTGCACAACAATACTCTTGTCTGATGCCTCGAATAAGCAAAACAAATATATTTGTTTCTTATTTTAGAAATTGATTTTCGTCAACAACAAAATCAATCACAACAACCACAAGAAGGAGAACACAAACAACAACATTATAAACAGCAGTCACAAGAACAATAACAACATGAACAAGTACAAGAACAAGAAGAACAGCAACAAAAAGAAGAGAGTCTTTACTATCCTAAGATAATGTCTTGTGAGGGCGCGTGGCTTAGTGGTTAGGCATTCGGCTCATGATCGTAAGGTTGTGAGTTCGATTCCGGCGACGCGTTGTGTCCTTGAGCAAGACACTTTATTTCACGTTGCTCAGGTTTTTTTTCCACTCAGCTGGAAAAAATGAGTTGTACTTGTATTTCAAAGGGTCAGCCTTGTCACACTCTCTGTGTCACGATTATCCCGAGAACTACGTTAAGGGTAACACAGTGTCTGTGGAATGTCGCCATTGCACGTTAATTTCACGAGCAAGCTTCCGTTGATCGTATCAGCTGGGACTCGTCGTCGTAACGGCGGAGGAGTCTTTTTAAAAGATAATGTCTTAATATTCCATGACGTTGTGTCTAAATGTTTGCAATAATTAAACGATTCTTTCATACACTTTCCCTCATTCTATGATTCTATGATTCTCATTCTCTCATTCGAATATTCTGTTCGCAGTAATGTTGACACGGCCTCATTGCTGTGTCGATATTAAGATATGTGTTTGCCCCAAAATGAACTGAGAGTTTAGGAATTTATAACTTACTAGAAGGGCCACAAATGGAGCATGTGCCATCGAGGCAATCCTTAGATCTCTAGTTCGATAACGTAGGAAGATTGGACATTTTAAGAATCTCTATTTCTGGGTAAACACATGTAGGTGTTTGCAAGAATGGATTTTTTTTGTTTATATGTCTAGAGTGGAGGGACTAAATGTTGTGGCTAAACTGCAAACACAAAACAAATTAATACAAAAAAAACAGCAGCTGCTTCTACGGTAACATCAACAACAATCTCAAAACACCTCGTAAAACTCAAACTCAGAAACGACAAGTTCACTCGCCATCACCACTACCATCATCATCATCACCACCAAAACAAATGCAACGCGAAGAACAAAAAAATCTTATGCAAGGAGAATAACAACTGCAACAAGCATATCAAGATCTAAAACCACAACCACCAGCACCCACAACCCACACATCACCACCAGCACCACCACCACCATCAAAGCCACCACCACCAACAACAACACCACCACCAGCACCACCACCAACATCACCACCAATATCACCAGCACCACTAGCACCACCACCAACTCTACCACCACCACCACCACCACCTCCACCACCACCACGACTACCACCACCAACACCGAAGCCACCACCAACACCATTACCACTTCCAATCAGTTAAGATCAGAAACCATGAGAGCCACTGCCTGGTGTTGCATCAGGGCATTTTATTATCATTATTATTATTATTATTATTATTATTATTATATTATTATTATTTTTATTCCATTTATTGTATTATATTATTATTATTATTATTATTATTATTATTACCATTATTATTATTATTATTATATTATTATTATTAATATTATTATATTATTATTATTATATTATTATTAATTATTATTATTATTGTTATATTATTATTACCATTATATTATTATTATTATTATTATTAATATTATTATCATTATTATTATTATTATATTTATCATTTAGAAATCTATATACCACGGGAAACCTGCCTACAACGTACAGATGTAAAGAACATCATGAAATAGAAATAGAGAAGAATTATCGAAGAAGGTTTAAGACAGATGGACAGATAGATACATAGGTAGTAGATACATACATACATACATACATACATACATACATACATACATACATACATACATAGAGAGTGGGAGAGAGAGAAAGTGAGAGTAAGATACAGAGAGAGAGAGTGAGAGAGAGAGAGAAATCCCTTTCTTTCATTCTTTCTCTAAGACATCAAGTATAGGAAACTATATATTTCAGAATGTAATTAGAATCTGAGTTCTTGCACGTCCTATAAATTAATATAAGGTTTCATTTCTGATTATGTTTCCACTAAGAAAATATATCAATAGGGATCCGGCGTTGAATTTCTATTTTAATGAACCTGCACCCAGGATTTATATAATAAACATTTCTAGTTTTTCCAAGATATGTCTTCTTGAGTATAACATTGTTATGAAGAAAATATCTATCGCAGATAGAGTCACAAGGGGGAAGCATCTGTGATCTGTGATCGCTCCAAATTTAGCATCGAGAAGTTAAATCTTGTTCAGCTGTTATCTTAGTCTTGAACGAATAAAATGACAGTGATAATGTAATCATAGAAAGCTGAGATGGTCATGGTTAGAATGTCTCTGATCACATGAACCTGTTGGGCTAGACCTGGCTGGTGACATATAACTGAAACATTGCCGATAATCTTTTAATCTTCCTTTGAATATCTAATATAGTAGATGGCAGAATCGTTAACGCGCCTGCATTACGTCCGTCATTCACTTCTGGGTTCAAATTCCCCCGCATTCGAATTTGCCTTTTATCCTTTCGGTGTCGATAAAATAGGTTTCAGTTGAGTTCTGGTGTTAATGTAATCGATATATACCAGTCCCCAGACATCGCTGCCAATCACTTCAGTGCTGGAGTCGATGTAATCAACCTATCCACTCATACGAAATTGCTGGTCTTTTGCCAAAATTGGAAACTAATACCTAATATATTTGTGTCAATATTATTGGGGTTATTTATTTCTAGCTCCAGAAACCTTTCTGGGTCTACCAGTCTAACCACAGCTCTCCTTTAGTTGGTTGATTTTCCTCCTTGAGGACTACATTATAAACTGTGTCCTCTCCTTTCATATCACAATAGGATGTGATGTAACGAAGATCTCGCTTGCTGTGTGTAGCATTAAATATAATTTCACATAGAGACATCAGTTTCATGCAACTCTATCCACCAAAAATAACACAAACATTGAAAGGTATGTGAAAACTTAGGAAAACTAAATCTAATCAACCAAATTTTAAAATCTGCAATTGATGATGTTAATATTTACCTGGGCGTTGACCAAAGCATATTTGTAATGAAATCTATCCTAACTGTATCCATGATGCAAGTTTTGCTTCAGCCACAGTATATCTTGGTCTACATAACCTGATGGATCTATTGTTTTATAGAAAAAAGGAAGTAGATTGTGGTATGTTTCGGTGTTATTTATAACTCGTCAGTCAGCTTTATGATAAAGTTAACTTAGGGTTAGGGTTACGGTTAGTTATGCAATGCATTATGCCAGGCATAGTCCATCTAGGACTATATTACGCAACGAGCCAATACATTTATACATAAGTATGGTGTCCTTTGAATTAAATTTTGGGGATATTTCTAGTTCATCGGCAAGCTTTGTTATGACACATGCGCATCGTGTTTTGACTTCGGACATAGTAAACCGTGGACTACATAATACAACGAGTCTTCTATCCATTAGCAAACTAGGATTCAACATCCGAGAGATTTTGCTGCTATTTCTAGTATACCGATTTGCAGTATAATCAAGACATCGCTGGATCGATGAATAAATATAAAAATATGTTATAAGTACTAGGAATTCTATAATGAAGTTTGTATTAAGTTGCGGTATGAGAATGTGAAGAGGAAGAAAGAGAGGAGAAAATGGTAAGTAATGGTTTTTGTCTCAATGACAAGATTCTGGTAAAAGAGTTAGTATATTCATTGATATTCATAGAACGCGTGGTTTTACTTAAATATAATCGAATATTTTACATATTTATGAAAGTTCTTAATCAATCATTACCATTGAACAGAGAGAGAGAAAAATATGTTGTTCAATCTCATGTTTCAAAAGGAGAAAATAACCACAACAACAACAACAACAATAATGACACCAGTAATATATGAACAACAACAATAATAACGACAACAACAAGCTGTTTTGTAAAAACCGACTCATAATTTTTCTAATTGCTTTACAAGTGAAATGGGTTAGACAGAATAATAGAGTAGCACATGAATACACTTGTATACAAATGTCTTTATACATTCATGTATGTACACAACCGAATTTATAAATGTATTCACCGTTACAGACATACGTACATACATGGGTAAATACATGCCTACATACATGCATAAGTATATATGCGCATACATGTATATATACGCACATATATATGGATATCTATATGTATAAATATATATATATATATATATATATGTATCAATATACATACACACACATATATATATATATATGGACAGACATACACACACACACACACACACACACACACACACACACATATATATATATATATATATATATATATATATATATATTATGTATATATATGCATATATAAACATAGAGATGTAGAGACAGATACAAATACATTCATACATAAATGCTTACATTTATAAATACACATATAAATATATATATGTGTATACACACACACACACATATATATATATATATATATATATATATACATATACATACATAGAGAAAAGGAGTGTGTGAGAGAGAAAAAGAGAGAGAAATTGTGAGAGATAGAGAGAGATAATTACGTACATAGACACGTACATTCCAACACAAGCGACGTATACAAATACTCTCTTTTCTTAAGATATGAATTCATAATCAAGTCTGAAAGAATTAAGTATTATTCTTAATGCAAGAAACAAAATAATGCCTATCCAATTACAAACATCAAACTTCTTGCCGCTGAATCGACATATTTATATAATGAATACGTTTTAATTCAGTTTGAATACTCATTTGAAACATGCATATATTTATACAGTGATACAGTAATTGCTAATAAATTCAGTCTTAGAAGAAGCAGCCGCTATATTGCATGCACTTTTAAATGTGAATATATCCATCTTTTAAACGTGAATAATACACCCATCTATCATATTCTAGGCGATTGCTGTTGTCTTTGTGACTTTCGAAAAGATTTTTTACATGTATAAACTGATTTTATGATTTTCATTTTAGCCACTGTTTCAGTGAATTGCTTTATTATTATTATTATTATTTTTATTATTGTTATTATTATTATTATTATTATTATTATTATTATTATTATTATTATTATTATTATTATTATTATTGCTATTATTATTATCATCATTATTATCATCATCATCATCATTATTATTATTATTATTATTATTATTATTATTATTATTATTATTATTATTATTATTATTATTATTATTATTATTATCATTATTACTATTATTATTACTCTTATTATTATTATTATTATTACTATTACTATTACTATTATTATTATTATTATTAATATTTTTATTATTATTATTATTATTATTATTATTATTTCTTTTGCGTTTTCTTTCATTGGAGTAATAATAGCCTTCTCTGGCGTGTCCCTATGCTCGTTTGTACACCTGTCTGTCCGTCTATCCAAATATATGTCTCTGTCTACATATTATATATATATATATATAAGGTGATAGGTAATTAATTTAATAAAATCAACAAATTTCATCTTGTAGTATTTCGGTATGGAAACGGACCATATTCGGTAAAAACTTATATAATTATAACAATAAGGTTTTGCAACAATTTGCATGACCACATACCGAATATTTTAGAAATAGCAGCTAAAGGACTACTATTTCTTTTTCTACAAAAATATGTCTCCATAGACAACAATATTTGCAACTCACATGTGGCAAAAAAAAGAAGAAAAATAATGAAATCAAACAGTCCTCGGTTAATTATGGACGTACGTTTCTGGATTAGAATCATAAGATTCATTTCCTTCATCGACATAATATTCCGCTAAATAAATCTAGAAATGCTAGGAAAACTTACCCCTTATATTTCCGACAAAACGTCACCGGAACATATAAAAGCTAATCAGCACATACACATTTACATAGACAAGTGAATTCGTATTTCCCTCCAAAATTTATTATACCACGTGAGCTACAATTAGTACTACCGGAAAAAGATTCGTACATGTGTTTATATATATATAATAAAATATTAGGGAATAAATCCAAACTTACAGGGAAAAATCAGATTTAGGATTGAATCTAATTTTATAGTAAAATATTATATTATAGTAAATTAGAGATAAAACCACTATTAGGCAAATCAAACAATGAAAAACTTAAGCCAATACATAAAATCAATTAATTTATATTATTTTAAATATATATCAAAGTATTAAAAGTTTAATAAAAGATAATGAATAAAACACTACGATCATGGCTGTCCAATTCGTAATAATTCGAGTTATGGTTACAGTTATGAGTTCATTGCTGAACCTCCTAAGATAAATATTTCAATCACCTGAAGATTGACTGTAACCATAACTCGAATTATTACGAATTGGACAGCCATGAAACGATCGTAGTGTTTTACTCATTATCTTTTAATACTTTTGATATATATTTAAAATAATATAAATTAATTAATTTTATGTATTGGCTTAAGTTTTTCATTGTTTGATTTACCTAATAGTGGTTTTATCTCTAATTTAATATAATATATATATATATATATATATATATATGTATTTGTATAATATAGGTATCTATTTCTGTCTCTCTGTCTCTGTCTCTGTCTCTATCTGTCTCTCTTTCAATATATATATATATATATATGTGTGTGTGTATAAATACATATATTTAATTATATACATGGAGTGAGAGTAAGTGAGAGGTTGAAAACGTCATTGAGAGTGGTATTAGAATAAAGAGGTTAAGATTTGAAAGTTATAGAATTAAACACGGAACAGGATGTATAGAAGGAACCGAACGCTATAGAATTTGTCGTAGCCTCTCATTACAGCTAAGGTATCAGACGGAAGAATATACATCACCACTTGAGCTGCTAAAAACCGCGTTCAAATATATTTACATTAAAAATTATATTCGTAATTTTACTTTCTTTTAAAAATATACTACACATAAAATTTAAAAACAAAAATGTAAAAAATAAATAAGCAGTAAAAATTGCTGATCAACATGGCTAGTTGTTCTTTGATCATTGGTTTGCTTGATCAGAGATGACCTGAGATCAATCACCGGAGACAACTACAACAACAGCAGAAACTACAAAAACAGCAACAACAGTTGGTAGTCTATGCGCGTGTAATAGATTATTACATATAAAAATAGACTGGACAGTCACATGTAGACTGTTTGATCATAATTTTGCTCAACCAGGAATGACCTGGGGGCAATGAAACGGAGAAGACGAAAAACAAATACAACAACGTTTATTTATAGATGCACAGTAATTAATTAATGATGTTCATTTTATCAGATTAACTAATGTGACCTTTGACACCCATTGGTCAGCCGAATAAAGCCATTTCAATCGACTCTTGGTTAAAGTCGTTTGGCCAGTCGAGAGAAGCCAGACATGAAATAAACAATTTAACAGGAATTTAAATTAGACAGAACGTGATAATGAGTTAGAAGTACAGGAAGTAGTTACATGCAAGCACTGGGTACCAACTGGTTTCTTAACTCGTTCAGATAAAGTGAAATACGAAAGGTTACAATGGTGAATGGATCGACACGTATTCAAGAAAGTTGGGTTATATGGATGGAAGCACTCCGTCGGTTACGACGATGAGGGTTCCGGTTGATCCGAATCAACGGAACAGCCTGCTCGTGAAATTAACGTGTAAGTGGCTGAGCACTCCACAGACACGTGCACCCTTAACGTAGTTCTCGGGGATATTCAGCGTGACACAGAGAGTGACAAGGCCGGCCCCTTGAAATACAGGTACAACAGAAACAAGAAGAAAGAGTGAGAGAAAGTTGTGGTGAAAGAGTACAGCAGGGATCACCACCATCCCTTGCTGGCTAATTGAGCTTTTATGTGTTTTCGCTCAATAAACACTCACAACGCCCGGTCTGGGAATCGAAACCGCGATCCTATGACCACGAGTCCGCTGCCCTAACCACTGGGCCATTGCGCCTCCACGGGTTATATGCTTACAATATGTATACCTACATGCACACATTCATATGAAAACATGGATGATATAAACACATAGATTCACATAACTGCAAATTACACACACACATATGATTACACACACACGTACGGCTACATTCCTATATACACGTATATATTATTTCGTTAAGCGTATGTATGGTGAGGTTATGGTACATGTGTAAAAAACATATACATATATAAAAATATATATGCGTTTACATATTATATATATATATATATATTATACTATATATATTTATATAAATATAAGCATATGTATGTGTGTATTTATCTATCTATCTATCTATCTATCTATCTATCTATCTATCTATCTATCTATCTATATATCAATCTATCTATCTATCTATCTATCTATCTATACATCTATCTATCTTTCTATCTGTCTAGTTTTCTATCTCTCTCTTTCTCCCTATCTATCTATCTATCCTTGTATCTATGTATATTATACATATTATACATTATATATATTATACATATCTCTCTCTCTATATATATATTTATACAGGCATGCATGCTTACATATATATGATATATATTTATACATGTGTGTGTATGTATACATATATACATACATACATATACCCATCCATCCACCCCCATCCCCCCATCCATCCATCCATCCATCCATCCATCCATACATACATACATACATACATACATACATACATACATACGTATACACACATAATCTTCCTCGTACTATTCTCAAGTTACAAATGAGATTAAATACAAAGTTTACCTCACTAAAACAGTTCAAACAACTTACTTAAATAACCCTATTGTAAATACTACAGTTCTTTGAAAACGGTAATCTAATTCGAGACAGACGAAATGAAAGAATCTTCCTGTACTCATTGGCTTTCAATGCTTCATTCTTTCGGTATGTCGATAAATATATAAGAAAGAAGGAAAACAAGATGCATCGTAATAGACGAACCAGATGAATGAGATGAGCTTGTATTACTATGGGCTTATTGTGAACATACACACCCAGCATGTGTATATATATTTTTACATATATATATATATATATATATATACATATATATATATATGTATGTATATGTATATATATATGTATATACATATATATATATATGGATATATGGATATACACAGGAATATATGTAAACATATGCATATACGTACATACATACATTTATATATATATATATATATATATATATATGTTTGTATATATATATATTTGTGTATATATATATATATATAAATATATGCATGCATACATATATGCATATATTTGTACACACACACATATACACACACACCTGTAAGTCTGTATAACTCTACGTATGCATACGTAAACACGACTGCATAATTTGTTTTAGTATGTTTCGTTATGTGTCTATTTTTCTCTGTGTTTATATATATCCATATGTATACATTTGTGTGTGCGTAAACCTGTACCTTCTTTACATATATATATATATATATATATACATATATATATATATATATATATTTTACTGAGATCTCCCTTTTTAGTAGAAGAAATAGCTATAACCCTTTGACTGCTATTTCTAAATTCGGTATGTGGTAAGGCAATTCGTTGCTAAACCCTTTATTGCTTAGTATTACTATATATATATATATATATAAATCTTCATATATGTGTTAGTATAGATATATATGTATATACTTAATCTTACATATATGCTTATATAAATATATGTATATGTTTGTGTGTTGTTGAGCGTGTGTGTATGTATGTATGTATGTGTTTGTGTGTGTGCTTCCGTTCGTTTTTGTTCGTGGGCGTCTATTTATACGTGCGTATTTGTCGTACTGACGACCGCCAAATTATTCAGTTTTATATTTATATCCTCATACACTCTTATCGTACAGATCAGCGCTAGCTCTAACGTAAGAGACACCATTTCAACCTAATTTTCGGGCGAATATAAACGCTGACATTTCGTATGTCTATAATAAACTGTATTATGTATTTAATTTTTAATGGAAATAGATTAAACACATTTTCTAATCAGGAAATAGTAATGTTCAAAGACAATAAAATTGAACTAATTTGTTTGAAATTATCATACAAATAATGGTTTTGCCTAATTAAGAAGGAAGGTCTGTAGTGAAAAGTAACAAATGAAACCCTATATTTACTGACAAGAATGACTTAACGTTGGATCGTCTGGTTTATGTTCGTGATCCTTTGATTCAAAGTTGAATTATTTTGAGGATTTTGCAAATGTGCATATTCTAGTGTTTGAACCATTTAATACGTTTCATACTGGATCTCATTTATACTAATATTAAAAAAAAATATGCTGTAAGTTAGTTAGTTAGTTAGTTAATTTTTTGGCTCAAAAGCAAAAAGCAAGGCCATGTAGGGGGACATGGAGTTAAGTACCGGGTGGTGTTCATGTAAAGAGTTCAGGCCACTTGAGGTCAAGGGAGACTTTGAACAAAGCGGTCGTCGGCATCTTCACCATCTCGTCTGGCAGCTTGTTCCACGGATCCGCAACCCGGACGGAGAAAACTCCTCTCCTTCGATTGAGAGGAAATCGTCGCAGGTAGAGCTTTTCGGAATGACCCCGAAGCCGACGCTCTGGAGCAGGAGTGAAGAACAGCTCTTTCGTGAGGTTACACTTTCCGCTTATGATGTTGTGAGCGAGAATGAGTTCACCACGGCGACGGCGTTTTTCTAGAGAATAAAGGTCGAGCGTTTTCAGCTTAAATAAAATTTGTATAGTGAGATGTATGCATACGAGGTTTCGTAATGTCATTTATGCTAATGAGGGGTGAGCTGACAGATATAATTGTTTGATGTAATCGACTTATCCTCTTCCCGAAATTGTTGGCCTTGTGTCAGAATTTGAAAGGGATATTGCTTTCTACTCCAAGCACAAGGCCCAAAATTATGGGTGAGAGGGACACCCGATTAGATCGAACCAGTACGCAACTGGTACTTAATTTATCGACGCCGAGAGAATGAAAGGCGAAGTTGACCTCGGCGGAGTTTGAAGTCAGAAAGTAAAGACAAACGAAATACCTATTTCTTTACTACGCACAAGGGACTAAACACAGAGAGGACAAACAAGGACAGACAAACGGATTAATTCGATTATATCGACCCAGTGCATAACTGGTACTCATTTAATAGACCCCGAAAAAATGAAAGGCAAAGTTGACCTCGGCGTTATCTGAACACGGAACTTAAAGAAAGACGAAGTACCGATAAGCAGTTCGCCCGGCATGGCTAGCGATTCTGCCAGCTCGCCGCCTTATTTGAAAGGCATATTAAATGAACGTGTTGGAGGTGCAATGGCCCAGTGGTTAGGGCAGCGGACTCGTGGTCATAGGATCGCGGTTTCGATTCCCAGACCGGGCGTTGTGAGTGTTTATTGAGCGAAAACACCTAAAAAAGTTCCACGAGGCTCCGGCAGGGGATGGTGGTGATGCCTGCTGTACTCTTTCACCACAACTTTCTCTCACTCTTACTTCCTGTTTCTGTTGTACCTGTATTTCAAGGGGCCGGCCTTGTCACTCTCTGTGTCACGCTGTATATCCCCGAGAACTACGTTAAGGGTACACGTGTCTGTGGAGTGCTCAGCCACTTACACGTTAATTTCACGAGCAGGCTGTTCCGTTGATTCGGATCAACCGGAACCCTCGTCGTCGTAACCGACGGAGTGCTTCCATTCATCAAATGAACGTGTATATAGCACCAATTAATTACTGACTGAATGTACTAATGAAATTTAGTTTAAAACTATATGGTGTATTGTAACATGTCTAGACCAACTACGCTGAGTGTATGTGGACTCGATGCATTAACTAATTAATTGAATGTAAGTTTAAGTCACTTTCTTTTAAAAATACTTCGTTTGTGAAAGTGTGGTCCCTACAGCGCATGTGTGTATGCGCGCGCATGTTACATAGGTTGGTCGATAGCGGGTGGCATGGTTATATTATCGTAATATATTAGGTTGTCCCAAAAGTTCGTAAACACTTGCGAAAATTGAATTTTTACTCGCCAAGTACTAACAAAAACAACAAAAATTATTCCTCAAAATAAAGACCATTATTTTCCAAGACTTTCTACGAACTTTTGGGACAACCTTATAATATAGACTTCATTCTCTACTACCACGACTGTATACTAGATAAATCAGGAGACACTCGGTGTTAAGAAATTGAGAGATAGAGTAAATAATTCGTGTTTCAACCAAAGGATCTTTTTAATTGCTTTGTCGTAGGAAGAGAATTCTGAGTCATTTTTAGAAAAACATTTATGACGAAATGCGAAATTTCAATTTATTATTACTTGTAGTATGGTAAAATTAACCCCTTACCCAACAATTATTTTGAAAATAAATGTATTTTTTTCAGACATATCTTTTAATTGTTTTATTTTTTAATTGTCGATTTTGGCGAGTCTATCTTTTGACGAGTTGACTCGCCAGAGATAGAAAAAAACGATTTAGGTCAAAACGCATATATTCGTTTCTGCCGGGTAAGGGGTTAAGGTAGGATTTGCATGAATCTTCTCTTTTGAAATGCGCAGCGTAAATAACAGGAAATTTGCATCGGGCCCCCCATCGGGCATATGCAATGGAATTTCAGATGAGGAGCGACTGATGGGGAGGTTCATATCGAGCGGATAGTCACCCTCACTTCTTCCATCACAGAGACCTCAAGAAAAGGGACGTCTCCATAAGTCTTGGTTACTGAAAATACAGATGGTTGAGAGTTTAGTTGTTAAATTGTAAGGATATATACAAACCAGAAAGATTTCAAGGCACAATTCTTTGGGTTGTCGTCCTGTCTGTGTTGCGTGATATATGCGTGTGCCTGTGACAGAGAGAGAA
>NC_043018.1:1508505-1546005 GCF_006345805.1 Octopus sinensis | reverse complement strand
TAAGAACAACAAAACCCACGACGAAATCCAAAAGGACAACGACGACATAACAACATGAGCATCAAGATCTTCACCTCTACCACGCTGATGACAACCTCCACTACAACTACCCCCCCCCCCACCCCACACCACTATACTGTAACAACATCAATATACTTTTTAAATTTTACAAAAAAGCCAGCCGTTTCGAAAGTTGACTATATATGTATAATATATATATATATATATATATATATTATATAATACCTACATGTATATACATACACCTACACTAAATTTAAGCATACACTTTATATATATATTTATATTTAACCACGTATTCTTATATATACATACTCAGGTGTATTTACAAATGTATATGTATATGTATATGTATATCTCTCTCTATATATATATATATAGGTAGATAGATAGTTAGATAGATAGATACATACATATACATGCATACATATATACATACATACATACATACTGGAGCAGTCCTCAACTGCTACTTAAATGTCTGGAACACGAAATGAAAAAAAAAATTGTGAAGTCGATCTCGCCAGAATTCTAAACCAGAATGTAAAGTGCCAGAAAAAAATGGCGTTATGGAAGTTTTTCGGCGCTGTAACTCTTCTGCCCTCTCGCGGTCGCGACCACAACAACAACGATGATGATGAAACTAATAATCTTTTCTACTATTGGCACAAGGCCTGAAATTACATGAGAGGCGGGTAGTCAATTACATCAACCCCAGTGCTCCACTCGTTCTTATTTCATCGACGCCGAAAGGATGGAAGGCAAAGTCGATCCGACCGGGATTTGAACTCAGAATGTAGCGATGAGCGAAATACCACTAAGCATTTTGTCCAGCGTACTAACAATTAAGCCAGCTTGCCGCCCTAATAAGAATGATATTTATTTTATTTATGCGCCCTTTTCAAGTCTAGCCAGGCTCATGGGCCCGGTTTCCCGGTTTCTGTGGCGTATGTGTTCTCGCCAGCTGGATGGGACGCCAGTCCATCGCAGCACTACTCAAGAAACAGGAAGAAAGTGAAATTTTTGAAAACATTATATCCTAGTAGTAGTAGTAGTAGTAGTAGTAGTAGTAGTAGTAGGTAGTAGTATAGTAATAGTAGTATTAGTGTATATATAAATATATCTAATTATATATATATATATATATGTTATATATATATATATATATATATATTAATATATATATATATATATATATATATATATAATATATATATATATATAACGGGAAGCTTTATGAAAACAAACAAAAGACGAAGGCAGGTGGAAACAAACAAACAATTGTATTAGTATGGGCGCTCAGGATATAAATAAAACAAGTATTTTACGTTTCGCCTACGCTCTTCACAAAAGATATACATGAAAAAAACACGAAGAGAAAAAAGGAGAGAAAAAAATGCGTGCAGAAGCTAGCGAAGAATGAGAAAAAACTCCAAGGCCAGGTTTTCTCTTTGCGGGTAAAACAATTAATACGACGCACCAGTTTGCTACCATAAGGAAATTTTGGGCAAGTGTGGAAAAGTACGTGGGAACAAAAGTAGACATGCCCACCACCAAAGATAATCGTCTGTGCAAAGCTACCCATGTTTGAGAAGAGACTATTCTTCCTTTGGATCTATATAGACCTCATAGTATTTCGAAATAGCCAACAGTTATACCAGCTATATAACGAAAGGAAATTTAAATGTCGAGATTGATAAGTCTGGTGGCTGTAAAAGCGATAGGCAACTGGAAAGTAAATGTAAACAAACTGACAAGACACTGATCACTGATTTTACTTGATATCGTAAGCAGTTGTTTGCAGAAGCCGTCGTTGACAAAAGAGATGCTTGTATGTTTCAAATAGTGCTGCTCTCAAAGGAATTGTCTTAAGTATTCTCGTCTTTTCGCCGATTCATTTATAAATACTGTTGTCTTATTCTTATTTTATATGCTGTGTTTGAGACGACTATACTATGCTTCTAGATTTGTTTAGTTAGGAGAGAGGCGGGCTTGGATATTGTGAAACGAATCATATAAAGAGACAGTGGTAAAGAATATAAAATGTAACACAAAAATTTCTCGAGTACGTGTTGCCGCAACTGGATTCCTCAGAAAGGCATCGGGAGTAACGTTACTCGAAAGGGTTCGTAGCTCAAAGATAAAAGAGTGTCTCCAAATCCAAATGCAACTTTTCCGCATTGCTAGTTCATAGTTACGGTACCACAAACTTGTGAGTGAAATGTCGCAGGAGATAACCGCAAGGTGGACTCATCTAACAGAGCCAATCAGATAATATCTATACTTTCAGTTGATCATGCTTGACAATCAGGCAGCAAAGACTAGTGGCAGTTGCTACTGAAAGTACCGTATGGGTGAAGTGCCTTAGGATTGTAACCCAACGACCCTCCCAGGGTTAGAGGGCTGGGAAGATAAATGGAAGAATCAAAAATGTTTCTTTACTGTCATTTCTGTATTGGGCGACGCAAACTAAATCTCTTTCTCGCTTTTACTTGTTTCAGTCATTTGACTGCGGCCATGCTGGAGCACCGCCTTTAGTCGAGCAAATCGACCCCGGGACTTATTCTTTGTAAGCCCAGTACTTATTATATCGGTCTCATTTGCCGAACCGCTAGTTATGGGTGTTGTAGTAAACACACCGCATCAGTTGTCAAGCAATGCTAGGGGGACAAACACAGACACAAAAACACACACACACACATATACATATATATACATATATACGACGGCTTCTTTCAGTTTCCGTCTTACAAATCCACTCACAAGGCATTGGTCGGCCCGGGCTATAGCAGAAGACACTGCCCAAGATGCCATGCAGTGGGACTGAACCCGGAACCATGTGGTTGGTTAGCAAGCTACTTACCACACAGCACTCCTACGCCTATATATATTATATATACATATATATATATATATATATATATATAATATAGTACATAGATATATATATATATATATATATATATATATATATATATACATATACATATATACTATATATATAGATATATACTATATATACAGTATAATTTCAAAGAACTGACAATGTGGTTAAGTCAGCATTGACTGTTGCTATCCAAAATATTTCCATTAATTGTGTATAGATAGATGCATTATCGTAATGACAGCAACGTGGTATATATTGGAATGAGAGAAAACTATGAACTTTAAATTCCTTGAAACGGGATCTAGATCATAAAATGTGAATGGACCGGTATAGTTGCGGCTGACGGTACTCGCTCCGATACAATTTATGGTTGAATGGATTTACGGTATGTATTTAAGAAAATAATACATCAGTGACATTAATTTCGTGAAGATTGGTGAAATATTAATTCTTCGTTAGCGTATACAACAATAATTAAGCGATGATAATTATGTAAATTGATTTCACAGCAAATATATTATTACATTTTTTTTTATTAAAAATAATGGAGAAAACACATTAAATTGAAATGTACGGGTAATTTTACTCTATTATTCTCAATGTGGGAAATATATATTACACTAATATAGAAGCAGGAAATTGCGTGGGAGTGGTCATGAAAGGAAGAAAGAGAAAGTAAGAAAAATTGTTTTTAGAGAAACAAATTGTATATTCATAGAAATCAGTTGTCAGAAGAGATGTTATATCGACTCCCAACAAATAGATTGCCGCTCTGTAATTTTGCTGAAGGGTTTATATGTGTTAACAAATAAGAAAAACCAAAATCAAAGATATAGCATTGTAGCTTATAAGGTAGCGTTAAGACAATTACATACGCTCGCTTGATAGTTTGATAGAGAGATATAGATATATACCTCAGTCTATCAATAAATATGTATGTGTATGTATATATGTATACATGTGTATGTATATATATAGATGTATATGTAATGTATATCTATATATATGGTGTGTGTATGTAAGTATATGTGTACATTTGTATACATATATATACATATATGTATAGATATATATATATCTAAGATATATATATATATATATATATATAATATTAATATATATAATATATATATATATATATATATATAATAGGTAAACAGTAAAAATAAGTACAGAATGGACAAGAACATGAAACACCACAGAGACGACACAAGAACCACAGGACGGGACATTCGAAGCCCTCAGTCATCAGTCAAGAACCAGATCATCTTAGCAATTTCGGCTGATTAATCTTGAGATTGCTCCGATATGGCCAGCCCGCCAAGGGAAGTCTAAGCCAAGCGCATTAGATCCCCTGGAGAAAGCTTCGAATGTATACAACCGAGGACGGAAAACGAAAGTACACGAACAAAAATACAGAATACGTGACACCAATAAGAATACAAAAAAACGTAAAAACAATAACGGTAAAAATAAAAAATAAAAACAAAACAAAACCAGGACGTAGGACAAGGTCTTTCGACAGGACGAGTTGAGTATGGGCTGGCTTGTGAAGTTGTGTCTAAAGGCCGCAGGGAGACGAACAAATAACGTGTTGCTTCTGCGACTGCTGGAACGAAAAGAGCGCTCAACAGCGGCTAGCGGTCACGTGAGAACAAAAGACAGGAGAAAGGGACAGATGAAAAGAGAGAAGGGTGGACGTATATATATATATATATATATATATATAGAATGGAACCTATATGTGAATTCACATATAGGTTCCATTCTACAACATATAGAATTCACATATAGGTTCCATTCTAGCAAAAACTGTCCGACGAATGGCAACGGGAAACTCAGAGTAACAGGTTTTGTTGAATTTTCTGCTGCTTTAAATAAAGCATATTACTCTACCACTGGTATTTGAGTACTCCTTTTCCCACCTTGTTACACATATATGTGCTTACTCCAGTATATATATATGTATATATATATATCCTAAATAAAGCTATCCGACGAACAAGAACTGAATCTCTGAGTAACTGTTTAGTAATATTTTAAATATACATGTATATATATTTATATACATATGTGTGTGTGTGTGTTATTGCGTGTGGTGTGTGTGTGTGTGTCTTTGTGGGTGTCTATATAACGTCATCTCATCTCAGCAGTCTGTAGGCTAAACGCCACGCTGCTTCCAAATGATGAACTTCAGTATTTAACCAACAGCTGAGACATTCTCATTTCTAACAAGCAGAACACACTGTGATTCAGTTTCCATCTCAACCGATGACCTCATTTCTTTGTAATCTAAATTTATCAGTGAACTGATTTTTTTTTTTTTCTTTTTTCACATTGTTGAACGACGCTTCTCTTGAATCGCTGTTGGCAAAAGAGCGTGACATTTTCTATCTTAACCTTTCTTAATATTGAATGATTTGTTAGATTTGCGCTCGCATTTTTCTATATCTATACCTACAGAAGCGCATTTGAAATAATAATGTTTTTTGTTTAAGAGACCTAATGAAGCGTGGTTCGACATATAAAATTTCTCTAGTGTTTCACTTGTTGTAGTCGTGAGATTGTGGCCATACGAGGCGCAGAACCATGAAGTTTGTAGTCAAACAAATCGACACAACTACTTATATGTGTCTGTGTGTGTGTGTGCGTGGAGGCGCAATGGCCAAGTGGTTAGGGCGGCGGACTCGTGGTTTTGATTCCCAGACCATGCTTTATGAGCGTTTATTGAGCGAAAACACCTTAAACATCCACGAGGGCAAAGCAGGAGGTATTCCGGAACCCTAATATACTCTTTCACCGCAACATTCTCTCACTCCTTCTTCCTGTTTCTGTTGTGCCTGTATTTTAAAGGGCCAGCTTTGTCACACTCTGTGTGACGCTGAATCTCCTCGAGAACTACGTTAGGAGTACACTTGTCTGGAGTGCTCAGCCACTGGAACGTTAATAGATGATCTATCATGTCACAGGTGTCACAGAAAATCTCCCAGATAGCTATATGTGTGCGTGTGTGTATGCATGTATGTATGTATGTATGTATGTATGTATCTATGTAGCTCTATCTATGTATCTATGTATCTATGCATCTATCTATTGATCACGACCCAGTTTCGTTGTTACCACTTCCGTAATCACTTACGTTCGCTAAATTTTCTAGACAATATTCCTTTCTTAGTGGTAAGACCATGGAGGTCGACTTCTAGCATAGTGTATGTCCACTTAGTGGTCATCCCTCTTATATGTATATATATATATATATATATATATATATATGTGTGTGTGTGTGTGTGTGTGTGTGGTGTGTGTGTGTGTGTGTGTGTGGTGTGTGCGTGCGTGCGTGCGTGTGTGTGTGTGTATGTGTGTGTGTGTGTATTTGGTCTCTGTATTTGGTTTGTAGGATAGTTTGGGAACTGAAGTCTTGGAACAAGTTTAGTTGTGTCTAGTTAGAGTCATTAGGCCAATCATACGAAATAGATATCGGAAGGTAGATTAATTCAAAATAAATATAAATTATATTTCGCTTATTGCCAGCCATTCCATACTCTTGAGCGAACTGTCATGCTTCATACTATTTCGGGTAAGCATCGGCGTGGAAAACAATTTTGGCAGAAAGGATGATCGACAACAACTGCTGTATAGGCAGAGCATTTAAAACCTTCTGGAAGGTGCCCAAAAATTATGAGAATTGAAAACCCTACCCGAGAAAGTCAACAGGGAACAACATAAGCACACACAGACGCACGCATGCACAAACGCGCATACACAGGCATGCAAACAACACACGCACACATATATGCACATACACACATATATGTATATATTGTATATACTTATATATATATATATATATATATATATATATGTAAAAACATATCAGTATGTATATAAAGTATGCACGTATGTATCTGTGTATCTGTGTCGGCATACATACCTATAACGCATATATATATATATTCTTATATTCTTGTAATGATTTAGTCATTTGACTGCGGCCACCCGGGTGCACTGCCTTTAGTCGAACGGATCGACCCGAGGATTAATTCTTTGTCAGCTTAGTACTTATTCTATCGCTCTATTTTGCCCAACCGCTAGGTTACGGGGACGTAAACGCACCGACGACGGTTTTCAATCGCTGGTTGAGGAACAAAAACAGACACACAAACATATAGATATACATATATATATACACAGACACTGACACACACGCACACAAATATATATATATATATAGACATATTTGATGGGCTTCTTCCAGTTTCCTTCTACCAAATCTCCTCATAATGGTTTGGTCCAACCTAGAATATATCAGAAGACAGTTGCCCAAGTTGCCACACAGTGGTACTGAACCCAGAACCATGTGGTTGGTGAGTTTCTTACCACACAGTGGCTCCTGCACCTATATATATATATATATATACATATGTATATTATTTTAAAATAGGATAAAACCTTCATAAGAATTTATCAAGTAGCTAGCGTGAAAAAAACCTTAAAAGAGAAAAAATCCATGAATTTTTTCACTTGAATATATTTATTTGTATTATATACAGGGCATTATTACACATAAATTCCACGAACCTGGAGGGACTCTTAAAGTCAAAACTACACGCTAGGAGGGACTCTTAAAGCATACCATTACAGTGATTACGAAATCACAGGTGATATGCAGCTGAATTCTGCTTTTAAATGACGTGCTTCGAGAGTTTTCTTGAAGAGTGGCCATTTGTTTAGGGTTTCATTTGTGAAATGCACAAATATAATGTGGTTAACGATTTTGATAACCAGTGAGACCATAGAACTAATATTATTAGAACATCCCATGAATTGTACTTGTAATCATTTTCTGAATATGTAAAGAGACTTTATGGACACCCTGTACATAAAACAAATATACAAATCTGCATATATGCATACTTTTGAAAATACCCTGCTGATGTTGTTGAAATTCCAATGAAAGCGACTTGGATCTGGATTACAATTTGGCTCTTTCTCTATTGGCAAGAAATCTTGAAATAAAAATTTATGCATACGTATATACTATATATTATATATATATATATATATATAATATATTTATATATATATATATATATATATCTTATATATATATATGTATATATATATTTATATCTATATAAATATATATATATATATATAATAATATATATATATATCTATATTATTATATATATATATATATATACATGCATATATATGTTTCCTAGGGCTGTCAACTCCAAAATATTTTGGCAATTTGGAGCAGTTTTGTAGGATTCTGCCTGTACATCGACTATTACCCAGGCTGTTTCCAATGCCAATGTTTACCCAAAATGACACGAAGCATGACGATTTACACAAGTCTATGCAATAGCTGGCATTAAGTGAAATATAATTTATGTATATTTTGAATTAATTCAACTTCCGAAATCCATTTCGCATGATTAAAGCAGCTTGATATCATCGAATAGAATTTTCTTATGTAGATTTGAGGAGATATACATGAATACGGGATGATGAATACAAAATCTGCGTGAAATAAAAGCCAGATATCGTAATACAAGATACAGAATACGTGCTGTAACTTCTACAAGTCATAATCCTGTAAATTTCTGACACATGCAATCGCAGTTTGTTAGAAAAGCCTTTTGCCCTTTCTCGCTCATTGCTAGACATAACAGTAAAGGAACGTGGTGTACAGGCGTAAATCAAGTATAATACAGAGGTAGTGTTACCACCAACGCGCGACTAAACTGGAACAGTGAAAACAACAGTATAATTTACTATTGCAGCTATATTGAATGTACATTGAATGTATATTGAATGTAAGTATGTACATATGTATGTGTCTGCCTGTCTGTTTGTCTGTCTATCTATCTATCTATCTATCTATACTTTTCTCTGTATCAATTATATATATATATATATATATATATAGCTGAAGGAGTGGCTGTGTCGTAAGTAACTTGCTTACAAACCACATGGTTCGGTGTTCAGTCCTACTGCGTGACACCTTGGACAAGCCTTTTGAGTGGATTTGGTAGATGGAAACCGGAAGAAGCCCGTCGTATAGCTTACTTTATCCTGAAGCGAAACCTTAACATCCCCATTCACTCTATCCACCTCTCTCTCTCTCTCTCTCTCTCTCTCTCTCTCTATATATATAATATATATATATATATATATATATATATATATATATATATATATATATATATATAATGTGCTACTGAAATAATCTGAGTAATGTATGTATCAGTGTTGCTGAAAACTAATATTTGCTTCAGGCCTCAAATTGGTACTATGTATGTCGTGAAATCTTCTGCCTGATTTATATTCTGAACGTGTTCATCAATATCAACCGTCGTTCTCTCTGTCAAAAATAAGCTTATTTAAAACTGAATATGAGAGGAGAAAACTAACGAAAATATATGTAAGAAAATTATACTTATTTTACCTAGGAAATTGATGGATCACCATGTCATTTAATGCGCAGGAAGTTCGAAAAAATATAAAACAAAACTGGATGTAGTCGAAATGACAATTTTGTGACTGGAATATGAAATATTAAAAAATATATTGAAGAGATTTTAAGCTTTATTTTTTTTAACACTGCAGGCGACTAACAATTGTATGAAAACTACATAAAAGACACTGATGCTACGTGTGTGTGTGTGTGTGATACATGGTCTGTGCATGTGGGAATATGAGGGAGGAGAGGCATAGATAGGTAGATATGAGAGCTGGAGATATGATTTGTTAGTCTACCAAGTGGACATGGATTTGTGTATTGAATAAGAAATAATAAGAGTAATACTCCATTCGCTTTGTCTTACAGTAATTGAATTCCCGCTGTGCTGCAGCAATAATTTCAATGAACAAATCTATCTCAATTTTTTTTTTGTCTTGTTTTAATTTCAAGTTTGATGCTAATTCTCTCGGACTATTTACACGTTGCTAATTTATGGGAGTGCAATCCGTAGAGACACATGGCCTTGTGTTTACATCAGCGGACTCGCGGCCGCGGGATCGCGGGTTCGAATCTCAGACCGGGCGATGCGTGTGTTTATGAGCGAAAAAACCTAAGCTCCTCACGGTTCCGGCACAAGGTAATGGCGACCTCTGCTGCCTCTTATGCCACAACTTTCTCTTTCTCTTTCCTCTTGCATCGATTACGAAAGGATGAAATGCTTAGTGAACCTCAGCGAGATTTCAGCTCACAACGTAAGGACGGACAAAATGTCGCTATGCATTTTTGCCTGTCTTGTTAACGATTGGCCAGCTCGCCAATAATAATAATGTGCTACGGTGTCAGCTGTTCACTACCACAGAACTAAGGTAACACCTCTTATTTTTCGAGCACATTCCGGAGTATTCGAGCTATTCCAAGCTGTGCTGTTTTCTGCAAGTGCTCCACCCTTTTTGTTCGACGAAATTCTCGAGATTTTTGCTCGCTTTTCCCAGGGCTTAACAATTATATCCTCCTCCTCCTTCTTCTTTGTATTATTATTATTATTATTATTATTATTATTATTATTATTATTATTATTTTATTATTATTATTATTAAGTGAGAGAGCCATGCATGCCATGTATGCCCATCATGAATACCCGTCTGTTAAGGGTACACCAGGCACATGCATCGCAACCATATGTGCGCGACATGGTGATCTCATATCAAGATAGACAGCGCATGACCTTGCATGTGTGGCCCAGTTAGAATTTTCTTCTGGTCGAGTAGCCCATCCCGCTCAAAAGGTCCCTGAACAAGGGTTGTTTAAGGTTGTTGAACGAAACACCCGTGTTTCCAAATGTGAATTATTCAAGCCCCAAAGAATCCCTCTCAACACATGGCTATGATGCACACCCAAATTCAGCTCGTGATCAGAGATGCACATATCGTCAGCCACTAAGGGACATGCTCAACTGGTTAAGGTCAAACAAGTGACAAGCAAATCTGTGATATTGAGCAGAATATTTGCTGTAGCCCATCTTTTATACCAAGACAAAACAATGTACATGATAACACTTTCAATCAGTTAAGATCAGAAACCATGAGGGCCACTGCCTGGTATTGCTTCAGGGTATCCATACTGCAAGCACTACATGCCACCAAAGTATGCCCGTTACATGCCACCCAGTATACCCATCATGACTGCGCGCCTGATAATGTGTCCGCGGCATGGTGATTTCATATCAAGATAAACAATTATGGCCTTGTAGCTGGGGTCCAGTTAGAATTTTCCTCAGGTCGAATGTTTCATCTCCTTCAAAACATCCCTGAATAAGGTTTGTTAAATAATGCTGAACCAAACACCCATGCTTCCAGAAGTGAATTATTCAAAACCCAAAGAATCTCTCTCAACACTTCGATGCTTCTGCTCATAATCAGAGATGCACGTATCGTCAGCCATCAATGGACAAGCTCAAATGGTGTCGGTCAAACAACTGACTGGCAAATCTGTGGTTCTGAGCAAAATATTTGCTGTAGCCCATCTTTTGCACCTGGGCAAAACATGTATACGATAACACTTCCAGTCATTTAAAATCAGAAGCAACGTGACCAGTGCCTGGTACTGCGTCAGGGTATTGTTATAAAATAAGTACCAGTTATGTACTGAGGTCGATATAAACGTCTCGCCCTCTCATCCGAAATTGCTCGCTTTGTGCCTAAATTTTAAACCATTATTGTTATAATGATGATGATAATAATAATAATAATAATGATGATGATGATGATGAGGATGATGATAATAATAATAATAATAATAATAATAATAATATAATATAATAATAATAATAATAATTATGGCCTACCAATTATACTATGAGTTTCTTTGCCCAAGGAGTCGGGAAGACACTCGGCAAGAAATGGAAGCAAATTTGAAAGTAATAATAATAATAATATATAATAATAATAATAATAATAATAATAATAATAATAATAATAATTATTATTATTATATTATTATTATTATTACTACTATTGTGATGACGCTAATTATAAAGAAAATGATGATAAGGTGATTGAGAAGGAAATGGAAGTGTATCAACGGGAAGTTGACGCTGGTGGTGTTGATGCTACCACAGTCGGTGCCGTTGAAGATGGTCTTGATGGCGACGACGGCGACGTCATAGACGATGACGATTATGGCAATGTTGAAGACGATTCTATTTAGTGCAGCTGTGATATACAATCGCCTTATTCTGGCACAGAAATGATTAATAAGCGCATTGCTAATCAAGCTCACTTCAGGTATTGTAACCCTGATTAGGTTCTTATCAGCCATGACATTGCTATAGTCGAATAAACTGATTCTTTTACTCCTCGGCACCTCTTTCGTCTCTCTATCTCTGTCTCTGTCTCTCTCTTTCTCTCTTTCGCTCTCTCTCCCCACCTCTCTCTCTCTCTCTCTGTTACTCCCGTTCTCTTTCACCCTCTCTCGCAAGCTCTTTTCCTGTCTATTGATCACCGCCGTCTCTCGTCTTTGCTCTTCTGATTATATCGATATTAGATCGAGAGCAATCATTGTAAGCAATGTTAACAGAGTCATCACAATACATATGAGCTTCCAATGGAATTAGATCTAATTCCTTACACACAATCACACACAGACAAACACAAACTAACGCACACACAATACACGCACACATTAATACATACACACAAGAACAGAACGCAGACACAATAACGCCGACGCACGGGATACTCACTTCACCGTTAAAAGCTTCAATCAGCCATTATCGCTTTTCCCACTGCGCAGTGAAATTGTATTACTTGTACAACTCCATTGCTTATGATTTCCTATTTCTTTTCCGTTACGTAATTCATGTTGAAATGATGCAATCCATCTCACCATCTTTTTGCTAATCCGTTGGCATCATCTGCTTCTTATTCAATCTCATCCAGTATTTTCCGTTACTAGCCGTGTGTAACTGTTGCCAATCATCACCTGGACGTGTCTCCCCCAATTTCATTCCAACAATTTAATAAATTTGTCAATATTATTTAGTTTTAGTTTATAATCGTATACACTGCATTGCTTTATAGCCTACCAATGTTAATAATACATAAAGCATTCATGAGTGTATTATCTGTTCTCTATTCCAATTCGTATTTCGCTTTCTCTCTCTATATAACCACTTTTTCGCAGAATACCATTCTCTTTTTCACGATATACTAAAACACATTAAGTCGGCGTGGAGGTAGAGGCGTTAGCACGCTGGAAGAATTGCGTAACGATATTTCTTCTGTCTAAGGCGGCGAGTTGGCAGAAACGTTAGTACGCCGGGCGAAATGCGTAGCCGTATTTCGTCTGCCGTTACTTTCTGAGTCAAAATTCCACCGAGGTCGACTTTGCCTTTCATCCTTTCGGGGTCGATTACTAAAACACATTAAGTCGGCGTGCAGGTCGCCTATATGTATATATATATATATATATATATAGGCGAGCACGTCGGGCGAAATGCTTAGCGGCATTTCGCCTGCCGCTACGTTCTGAGTTAAAATTCCACCGAGGTCGACTTTGCCTTTCACCCTTTCGGGGTCGATTAAATATGTGCCAGTTACGCGCTGGGGTCGATCTAATCGAATTAATCTGTTTGTCTGTCCTTGTTTGTCCCTTCTGTGTGTAGCCCCTTGTGGGCAGTAAAGAAATAAGATATCTCTTCCGTCTGTACGTTCTGTCTATGTCGACTTTTCCTCCTCTCCTTTCGAGTCGGAGAAAATAAGTACCAGTTATGTAATCGACTTACGACATGCTTCAAACTGATGGCCTTCTGCCAAACTTTGAATCCACTGTACTGATATATATTCCTAATCAATGATTCCGACAATAATTGCAGAATAAAACAACTATTTCTGGGGCAAACAGCCACATTCACTAAACAATGTTTCAGCTTCTTTGATAATTCTCTTTTAGCTACCTTCTACTATAATCCTTCGTATTTCAAAGACATACTCTGCGTTCCAGAGCAACACCACAAATCCATCATCAATGCACAATGTGCAAAGGTAGTCATTCATACTGCATACCTTTATTCCCTGTTTACACAGCATGCACCAGCTTCCAAGGCAATTCATAACAGAGCTCAGAACACGACTTTGCATAAAAAATCACTTTGCCAGGACCAGCTTACGTCTTACGCTATATATTATATGTTCAAATGCGGCGAGCTGGCAGAAACGTTAGCACATCCGGCGAAATGCGTAGCCGTATTTCGTCTGCTGTTACGTTCTGAGTTCAAATTCCGCCGAGGTCGACTTTACCTTTCATCATTTCGGGGTCGATTAAATAAGTACCAGTTACGCACTGGGGTCGATGTAATCGACTTAATCCATGTGTCTCTCCTTGTTTATCCTCCATGTGTTTAACCCCTTCTGGGTAATAAAGAAGCAGGTATTTCGTCTGCCTTTACGTTCTGTGTTCAAATTCACTCGAGGTAGACTTTGCCTTTCATCCTGTCTGGGTCAATAAATTAAGTACCAGTTACGCACTGGGGTCGATCAAATCGACTTAATGCCTTTGTCTGTCCTTGTTTGTTTCCTCTAAGTTTAGCCCCTTGTGGGCAATAAAGAAATAAGAAACGTTATTACGTCGGGCGAAATGCTCAATTGTCCACAAGGGGCTAAACATAGAGGGGACAAACAAGGACAGACAAAGGGATTAAGCCGATTATATCGACCGCACTGCATAACTGGTACTTAATTTATCCACTACGAAATGATGAACGGCAAAGTCTACCTTGGCGGAATTTGGACTAATTTGAACTACACAGACACACCTATATATATTAATATTTAGTAGAAGGAGCAGAGTGAGTCAAGGACCGTGAGTTTTGTATGTTGTCACTTATCAAACTAGTCACCTCATATCTCATATATATATGTATATATATATTTATATATATATATATATATTCCTTTACTACCCACAAGGGGGCTAAACACAGAGGGGACAAACAAGGACAGACAAAGGGATTTAGTCGATTACATCGACCCCAGTGCGTAACTGGTACTGAATTTATCGACCCCGAAAGGATGAAAGGCAAAGTCGACCTCGGCGGAATTTGAACTCAGAACGTAACGACAGACGAATACGGCTACGCATTTCGCCCGGGTGCTAACGTTTCTGCCAGCTCGCCGCCTTTATATATATATTTATATATATATATATATATATATATATATATATATATATATATATATATATATATATATATATATATATATATATATATATATATATATATATATTTATATATATTATAATATATATATATATATAATATATATATAATATATACATATATATATATATATACATATATATATATATATATATGTGTGGGTGTGTGTGTATGTGTGTGTGTGTGTGCGAATCTTGTGGGGTTCCTCTGGTATGGGTGCATGTGTGTATATATGTATATGTGAGATTGTATGTGCGTACTCGATGACACGCACAACGTTTCTTCTTTTTTTTCTGTTTTCTCTCTTTATATCTTTTCCTATGTTCCTATGTATTTGCTTTGTGAACGACTTAACGGGCAAACTCTGACTTATCCACGCTTCGTTATTATGTTGCAATCTAGAACAAACCAGAGAGAAACGTATCTATTTATCGACAGCTGTATTAACTCACAGGCGTTCAACCTGCGAATAATTTCGTAAGTCCCAATGCACGAAACTGTCGGACATTAAGTCACTCAGTTATTCTGGTAAATATTTATTTCTTTATTTCTCACAGGGGACTAAACACAGATGGGAAAAAACAAGGACAGACAAAGGAATCAAGTCGATTACATCAATCCCAGTACGTAACTGGTGCTATTTAATCGACAACGAAAGGATGAAAGGCAAAGTCGACGAATTCCACCGAGGTCGACTTTGCCTTTCATCATTTCCGTGTCGATAAATTAAGTACCAGTTGCGTACTGGGGTCGATCAAATCGACTGGCCCCTCCCCCCAAAATTTCGGGCCTTGTGCCTAGAGTCGAAAACGATATAATCGCAATATATTAAACAATATGTGATTTATAGAAACACTAGCAGTATCGCCCGGCGTTGCTCAGGTTTGTAAGGGAAATAACTATAAAGCATTTTTAGAGAGTTATAGCCAAAAAATAGCAAAAAAATGGGAAAAAAAATGATGGTAAATTTTTTTTTTACAGTTAAAAAGGTCGAGTTGCATCCCCATGACCATCTGTGGTTTGTGTTTCTGATTGTCGACCCCATGTCGAATTTATCGATCTTTTTCAGAACTGGGGGAACTTTTCAAAATTTTCGCCGCGTTACTTTTGAATTATGACATTGGGCTATGTGTGTGTCAAGTTTCATCAGAATCGGTTGAAAGCCGTGGTCAGGGTGAGGGTACAACCTGACAGACACACAGACACGCACAGAGACAAACTGCCGTTTATATAGAGAGAGATATTTCATAACACGTTTCTGCCAGGTTGTGTTAGAACACTACACGACCCTGTTTATTTAACCATATGCAAACTGTCTTCGGGGAAAAACAAATGCCACGTTGAACATCTTCGAAGTCGTTTTTTTTCGTTGGGAAACAACCTGATGATATTCTAAATTGCTAAAATGTCTGAATTTTAATTTTAATAGGAATCTGTCTTTTGTTGCCATTTAAAAAAAATATATTTTTCTTTATATTCTGATCGTAAATGGATTTGCATCATTTAAACTTTTTCGCAAAGTTCGCTGCATCAGAGGTTCGTAACTTTTCCTATTAATATTTTGTTTCATTTTCGAAGAACAAGGATACTTAGTTCTTTTTCATTCCCGCAATTTTCTTTGTTATTTTCCCCGAGAAAGCATTTCATAGTCGCTTGGAAGAAATTACTTCGCTTCTCCCATTTTCAAAATTTCTATTTTTTTTTTTTGAGCCTTTTCATTTCTGTGATTATTTATTCTTTCTTTTTTTCACCTTTTGATGTTTCCCTACCTTTTCGAAATTTTCACATATGAACGGCCTTTCTGCTTCATCGCATGATAAATGTGTGATATTATAGATTGTTATTGTTCAGAGACAATGTGTTTGCTCATGTAGTTGTGATACTCGGCTTAATGCTGTTTGATTTGCTTTCCCCGAAAGTTTTGGCTGGTGTTGATCTGGAGACTTGGTTTTGTTGTTCGTCTCATTGTTGCTCATCATACTTTTCGCTTCCCTTCATTTGGTTTCATTCATCTCTAAGCCATGCCATGCTACGTTAGTTAGTATTGATGACATCCTGATGTTTGATGACAAGGTTCCCTAATCTTCAAGTTGCGCGACATTAAATAAATACATGAATTAATCTTTCTGCAAAGTATGTTTAGTCTTATGAACCTTGTCTCGGAACCAGTTACTAGACACACTTACCATACGGCCCCGTGTCGTTTGAGGGTCATTAGAACTTGCAGGCCTATATTTGATATCCGCAGATCCCGGGACACCAGATGTGAAATTTACTTTGGAAGCAATCTCATACTGTGATAAAAAATATCTACTATCCATTGTTCCAACACCGTATCTAATATAATTTATTCTATCGTGTTTCTTTGACCCATGCATTGGTGTATAAATGTAAATTAGGACGCATTTCAGCCTTTCTTTTGGCCTCGGTTTCAGCTTCCAAAGTTGTGCCATAGCTATAGCCTTTTTGATTTTAATTTAGAAAACATCTACATACATATCACAGAGCGCCGTTAATGCTGCTCATCCGAGAGAAAACTGAGACCACTTACGTATTTCCTGCGTAGTGACACAGGTAAATTTGCTCTTCGGCCACACTTTGACTTTTATCAAGCTGCGAATAAATCGTTTTAACGAAATTCACCCATAAGAGTAACTATGATAGATCTAAAAATCACAACAGAATCTTTCGTATTTGGGGAATGTTTGTCACTCCGGGTATGCTATACGTGGAGGTACATGGCATAGTGGTTAGAGCAGCGGACTCGAGGCCGAGGTATCGCGGCTTCGAACCTCAGACCGGGCGATGTGTGTGTTTATGAGCGAAACACCTAAGCTCCACGCGGCTCCGACAGAAGGTAATTGCGAAACTTCTGCTGACTCTTTCGCCACAACTTTTTCTCACTCTTTCCTCCCGAATGCTGAAGGTCACCTGCGACGGACCGGCGTCCCGTCCAGGTAGGGAACCTATACGCCAAGAAACCGGCCCTTATGAACCAGGGATGGCTCGAGAAAGAACAAAGTAAGTAAGTATGCTATACGAACAACTTAAAGTAGTTGACAGTCCGTAATAGTCGATATTACTCTTACTGATGTTAATATGGCTGAACATTTCCAAAGTATTACATTGAGTATTTTGTTACAAACACATCCATTAATTTGATCATTATACACTTCCATATATTTTCCTTGTCAATTTTCTTCTTTGTTCTTTCTAATGCTGAGTTGCATTTTCTTGACATTGTACTGATTCTAATTGTATCAAAATTGCGTATGGATGCGCAAATGTAGCGCGTGTAAATAAAATTTCAAAAGCTTTATTAAACAAAAGTATTTCTTTATTTTAGTTGTTCGCTTCTGGTTATCCAGGGCAGCCATTTCTTATGCGAACATAGTTCTTTTAACATGTCTTCCAATGAAAAATTCATTCGATAAAACTTGAAACACGCGTGTCCCGAAGAGAATAATTCGCTCGTTTATTTACATTGCCGAATACGATGATGATGCCAACAACGACGACGACGAAAATAATAATAATAATAATGGTAATAATAATAATAATAATAATAGTAATAATAGTAATAATAGTAATAATAATAATAATAATAATAACAATAATAGTAAAGATAATAATAATAATAACAACAACAACAATGATATAATAATAATAATAATAATAATAATAGTAATAGTAGTAATAATAATAATAATAATAATAATAATAATAATAATAATAATAATAATATTAAGAGTTTCAAATTTAGGAATAATGCCAGTAAGTTTGGAGGATTTTTCAACTGGTAGTTATTTTAATGACCCAGGATGACCAAAGGCAAAATCGACCATGGTGGCATTTGAAACCTGAGCGTAAAACGGACGAAATGCCGTTAAGCATTTTACCCAGGGCAATAATGACTCTGCCAGCTAAAGCCATAATAATAATAATAATAATAATAATAATGATAATAATAATAATAATAATAATAAAACTACTGCTACTACTACCAATAATAATAATAATAGTAATGATAATAATAGTAATGATAATAATAAAAATGAGAAGAAGAAGAAGAAGAAGAAGAAGAAGAAGAAGAAGAAGAAGAAGAAGAAGAAAGAAGGAATATAATGGAAAATATATTGGAGAAAACTTCAAGGTAGAATAATTCGAACTTACGAAGAATACAACTAAGAATTATACATTCAATATTTCAGTTCTATTATTCACTTTCACTTCTGTGGGTAGTATGGGTTTGTAAATGTAATTATAGTTATAATTACAAAGAAGAATAAACAAACATCGAAGGGAAAAAAACCCAGCAAAACTGGAGAAAAAAATATTTTGGAAGATGTGCTGTTTTTAACACTCTCAGTGTATGTACTATATACAGTTTATATAATATAGATATATATATATATATATATATATATATATATATATATATATACTCACACGTAAACAAACGCACCATTCTCACATATATATAAATATATACACATACAAAGCAGTATCTCGAAGTTTTTGATCGTGTGCAAAACGCATCGATATACATACATACAAACATTAATACATAGATACACACAGGCACGCGTGCGTACGCTCATACACACACACAAACACACACACATATATGTACATATATATGAATGTATGCGTATTTATATGTATGGGGAATATTTCCAGAGAGCTGAGCTATTCTTAAGCGGATACGAGTAGAGAATATTGTAATATTATTGTCTAAATTCCATTTTTGAAAGTGTGTGAAACTGTTCAGTTGAGGTGAAAATTACTCCTAGCAAAATAATATTATTGCATAAAAGAGATTCTCGTTTTTGTAAACTGATTCTCTTTTAAAACATCTTTGCTCTTGAAATAAAGTTTTGTTTCTCTTATGTGGGTGATCTTCTTCATTTTGTTTTCCGTTTTTTTTAATTTATTCTCTTAGAAATACATTATGAAAGGAATGGATTTTTTTTTTCTTTGAAGAAACTGTTGAGAATTGGGATGGAAAATAATTGTATTATTTAGGGAGATGGGAACAAAGAATAAAACTATACAAAATACAAAACAGAAACAAAATAAAACATGTTTTATGATTTAGTTTCTTAAAGTGAATGATAAAAATTCTAAAATACTCGGAACGTTCCATAAAATAATCTTCAAATAAAAACGAAATAGGAGATAAAATTCTGTCTTTTAATGTTTCGTTTTGCTTTTACGTAAAACTTCAGAGGAAACGAGAAACCAGCGGCAAGAAATTGGTATCAAGTTCTGTTTTTCCTTGATAGCATGATAAACCTTTCTCTGAAGCCAAACGGATTTGAATGATATAAATGAGAATAACTTTAGTGAACACATTGTATTTCAGAAAAATTAAAGAGGAATTATGTGTAAGGAAAATAGAAATCTGCAGCAAAAAAGACTTAATAAATATATACATTTGAATATAACATTAGTCTTATGCACATGCACTCTGCAATCGATTCAAGGCAATATGACCAGATATTGACAGCATATACATGTATGTATATATGTATTCATGTATGTATGTGTGTATGTATAGATGAATGGTTGGGAAGCTGGTTGGAAAAGGGATGGGTATAAGCATGCATGTGTCTATCTCTGTCTTTCTGTATATTCTGTGTATTTATGTCTTAAATATGTTAAATATATGTGTATATATGTGTATAAATGTAAACACATGTGGGTTATATGTATATACATATATGTATATATATGTATATAGATGTATATGTACATATATATATATGTGTATATCTGTATCTATCTAATTGTCTGTCTGTCTACCTATCTATATATCTATCTATGTATCTTTCTATCTATATACATATATATATATATATATATATATATATATATATAAAATCATTACATATATGTGTGTGCTTATGCATGTGATTTGGAATATGTGCATCTATTTGACTTGTATATGATTCTTATTTAAGCACGTAATCACATGTTTTACGCGCGTGTACACTTGTGCACGTGTGCATGTGTGAGTGTTTCTGTATGTGGTGGGGTGTAAATTGTGGAGTGAAAACAGCCGATCACATCTATCCATTAGTAATGTGCTACAAACTTAATCTGCGCCCGAAAACTGAGAAAAACTAAAAACCCACAACGAGGGAATTTAATTCCTGCCTCAAGGTATGACACCTTATACCGCAAAGGATTTCATATCACGCACCGTTGATTTTCCTCATCCGCCACCTTTAAAACAACCCAAACGAGCCTGTTCAACAAAAAGCAGTTCACTCTCAAAACGATTAAGAATTAGATAGGGATCATTTATATTTCCTTCTGCGTCATTCCTAGTAATTTCAAGCTCCACATTCCTTCGATTACACACATACACACAACACAAGCGCACACACATTTACACGCACACACAACACACACAACCACACATGCTCCCACCAAATATATACATATACATATATATATATAAATTATATATAGAATATATAAATATAATATATAATATATATATATATATATGTATATATATATGTATATATATATATATATATATATGTTTGTGTGTGATGTGTATGTATTACCATTGAAGGGGTGAATGGAGAAACGACAATACAAAAGAGTTACATGTATTGTACTCCATGCGATGCGAACACTCAGGATTCTAACATTCTTTATTTACTCTCCTTGTTTCTTTCTGTGTTCCTTTCTGTGAAAGAGCGTAGGCTCGAAACGTTAAAGACTTTCTCACTTCCCGAGCGTTAAACTAATACATCTGTTTGTTGTCTATACCACCTGTCCTCGTCTTTTGTTTTTGGGAAATTCTTCCTATATATATATACATATGTACGTGTGTACATATAAGTATGGGTATATATATGTATGTGTATATATATATGTGTATGTCTGCATATATATATATATATATATATATATATATATATATATATGTATGTGTGTGTGTGTGTGTATGTATGTATGTATGTATGTATATAAACAATATAGTTTTTGGTTGTGGTCTCTCCTTCATTTACTGGTGGTAGCCCTCGCATTCCTCTGGTTGTCCATAGGTGTGAGGACTCCATACCTTTGTGGGACCACTGGCACAGAGGAACTTTAGGTTATTACTTATCAACCTGGTTTTTCACAGGGGCGTGGGATCCATTCTTTTGTGGGACCTCTGTATGTGTATCTTGTATATGTATGCGTGTTTGTGTGGCGGAAGGTGATGTTGGTTTCGAATATTAATTGAATTAACGTTGAATTAATATTCGAAATTTTTGCGCTCCTACGCTTTTATTTCCTTACCTTTGTTTTTTTTCATTCCCTTGTATGAAGAACACCTCATCTTCTGCCCTATAACATTTATATTGCATGAGTCTAACGAGTCATCCATCCATCCGTCTGTCTGTCTGTCTGACCATCCGTCTGTTTGTCCATATCTCTATCATTCTGTCTGTCTGTATCTCTCTATCTCTATATGTACATAAGCATGCACACGTACATAACTTCATAGATGCATAGATATTCTCAATATAAAATTATGTATATTTAAGCGGTTTTTACACGCTAGAGGAAGTAGTCAAAAGAGCAATCTTCAAAAGGAATGAAAAATAAACTTTTACCTTGTTGTTTTATTCCGGTCAGACCTAGGTTTCACATTTTTTTAGCAAATAAAATAATTTGCTAGACGAAACTCTCATCAGTAACCGCGCCATAACACTAACATATAAGCACAGTTTCAATCGCTCCCACACACACACACACACATGTATATATATATATATATATATATAATATATATTTAAGGCGGCGAGCTGGCAGAATCGTTAGCGCGCCGGGCCAAATGCTTAGCCGTATTTCGTCTGCCGTTACGTTCTGAGTTCAAATTCCGCCGAGGTCGACTTTGCCTTTCATCCTTTCGGGGTCGATGAATTAAGTACCAGTTACGCACTGGGGTCGATATAATCGACTTAATCCGTTTGTCTGTCCTTGTTTGTCCCCTCTGTGTTTAGGCCATTGTGGGTAGTAAAGAAATATATATATATATATATATATATTTACATGCATAACATATTTACGTGCATGTATATTGAAATAAGCGTTTAAGTCAGCTCGAGCAATAGAAGCAATATCGAATACACATACTGTGGGTATGTATTTTCGATACATATGTATATATATACAAACATATAAAACATATACACATGTCTAGAAACGTATTTAGATATATTTCTATATATGTACATGATGCCAGTATCACAATTCAGTGTCGTATCACGCGAAATTTACGTGTTGGATACTTTTACTTCAGAATACATCTTTCGAAATGTAAATATTTTTGTAATGTGCTCATTCAAACCCTGTCCTCAAATCACACAATATTGCAGAAGACAATAACCTAAAAAAAAAAGAATATAATGTGTGATGCGTTCAATGTTCTATACCTCTTTCTGTTCACGTCAATGCCTCATTTTCATGTAAGATAGCGTTTCTTATCAAACAGGTCATATTCACTTTATTTCTCCTACTCAATAGAATTTCAACTGAATAGTTTAATTTAAACGAAAAGGCTCTATCTCTGACGTGTTCACTATAAGGACTAACAACAATGTGATCCGTTGCCAATCTTTTTATCTGAATGTCCAACACATCCGGTGTACTCATTGTAGTTTTTTTATTGGTTAAGTACCTGCTATTAAAATTTTACGAACAAATCTTCTCAAATTCAACTAAGACTCTCATCTTTTCGAATTCAATTAAGAAAAATACAAGTCAAGCGCTGTAATCGATCGTCTAACGCGTCGATTTACAAAAGTGCTGGCCTTTTGCCTAAATTAGGAATTCACATCGACAAAATTGCCAGTATGCCGATGGCAAAGATGACTCACTGCCGACGTTTATATTAAATATAAGTGCTTTGAAAATTTAATTAAAATTATTGGTTTATCTTATTTTATAAAATATAAGCTATTCCTTGAAGGGTTTCCTTGGTGCGGCACGTCAGTGAGTTTATATAATCTTCCAGGAAGTTAAGTGATGCAAGCGTGTCACCTACTTTCGCCTCAGGACCCTTTCGATGCGCCTATACGATTTTTGAGATTGTCTATATCAAGACTAATACATGTTGCTTTTTGTTTTCTTGCGGGTCCTTGTCTTAGTTTGAGCTCATTATCATCATGACCAAATCATGATTACTGTTGATATCAACACAAGGGTAAATGATACTGAACTCGAACTTTTGCTGTGTGAAAATGAAGTCAATGCGGGTGCGATTTCAAAGTATCAGATCACCATGTCACGCACATATAATTGCGATGCATGGGTCGTCACGATGAGTATACTTGGCTTCGTATATTTTACCCCAGTGTCACTTTGATGACATGCACTACTCTCATCATACATGCATACATAGATACATGTATAAATGACGTGTTAATCCAAAGCCTTTTTAATTTTACCACACCTTGAACATAGAATCTCATTTGACGCCAAAGCAATTATCGTCAAAGAAGCAATAGCTTTTCTTTCATCACTGATTACCAAAATGTAAGAATTGAAAAATAAACTCCGAACGGAATACGATGGTAATTTGATGCAAACAGTTCGAGGAATCTACGGATAATTACTTACTGCATTTTCACGGGAATACTTTTTGAATAAAAACTATACCTAGCTAAATACACAGATGAATAAAACACATTTATGTATATAGCGCGTAGCTGACCGGATTATCAAATGTTGTTACACATTGCTGGTCACAATGCGCTTTCGCAATGTTTTAGCCTTCATGTGATGCCCCCCTTTCCGCTGAATACGCGAGCAAGCAAACATTCCTCCTCAATCAAATGGGCATCTGGATTCACGTGAAATTAGGTATCTTGTTCGAGAACAAAAGGCACCATCTACTCTGGGTCTCGAACCAGCGATATATCGATTGTGATTGCATCAGCCTAACCACTAGGCCACGCGCCATCATTTCTACATATATATGTATGTGTGCATTTGAGAGGGAGTGTGTATGTTATAAGTGCATATGCATCTATATGTGTGTACGTTTGCCTAAATATATAATATATATATATATATATATATATATAGACGTAGAAGTGGCTGTGTGGTAAGTAGCTTGCTTACTAACCACATGGTTCCGGGTTCAGTCCTACTGCGTGGTACATTGTGCAAGTGTCTTCTACTATAGCCATGGGCCGACCAAAGCCTTGTGAGTGGATTTGTTTGATGGAAACAGAAAGAAGCCCGTCGTATATATGCATATGTATATATACGTGTATTTGTGTGTCTGTGTCTGTCCCTCCCCCTCCATGATGCTGGTGTATTTACATCCTCCTAACTTAGCGGTTCGGCAAAAATGATCGATAGAGTGAGTACTAGGCTTACAAAGAATAAGTCCTGGTGTCGATTTTCTCGACTAAAAGTGGTGCTCCAGCATGGCCGCATCCAAATGAGTGAAACAAATAAAGAGTGTATATATATATATATATAGCGTTACCTGCCATTCTTTGGGTCTTCTAGATACCAATACCTTTTATACATATGTACATGTATGTATATATGTATGTATGCATGTTATATAGATATATATATATATATATATATATATATATATAATATATATATATATATATATGAATAAAAATGGAGTTAACGCAGGTTTAAACAAGTATTTTTACTTTCTACATATGTTCAAAAATTCCACTGATACTTATTCAAAAGAATAAAAGGTATAAACAATGCAATCTTCTCCTCGGGAAAGTGAAAAAACGAAACATTCTAAATGAAATTGTTCATTGTGGTCTTTTAATCCAAATCAGTTTGCTGAGACCGGTACTATTCCGTTTATTTCTATCCCTAAATGTTGAGTAATGGATGATAGAACTTTCTAGATAACTCTAACGATGTGCTTCCAATGAAAATCGTACTTTATTACGAGTACTGATTATACACTGGTATATAGAATTTTAGTCTTAGAGTTACTTGACATAAATTTAATTCTATTGGGATTTAAAAGACCACAATGAAACAACTTCATTTAGAATGGTTGATCCTCTCAATTTCGATACCATATGACAAAGGCAAGAAATTCTGTCTTCTCTGCAATTCTGAGCTATTTTCATTATTTTTTTAAAAAATACTCTAGTAAACACGGTTATAGAACGAGCATACAGATTTAAGCATGGCAGAAACATACTTTTAGTGCATATAAGTAGTCTCCTATCATTATATATAGTTTAGACTTTAATTTCCTTTATATTAAACATTCACTATTAATATCCCTACTCTTTCTGTTAGCTACTTATGACGTTATATCATATAACGTTTTTTTAAACAATATTAATAGCGTTCTGTCTATCGCTATACGAATCCATCATTTTTTGCTAAAATGTCGTATTGACAAGTTTCGTTTTTCATTTCCCGAAGAGAAGATTGCATTGTTTATACCTTTTATTCTTTTGAATAGTATCAGTGGGAATTTTTGAAACATATGTAGAAAGTAAAAATACTGTTTAAACCTGCGTTAACTCCATTTTTTATTCATATTATTCAAATATTCAACGTAAACAAGAAGTTTCAACCTTTATAAACAAGGACTTACAACATCTTTACTTGTGAGATTTTTGCTGCCCTGGTAACTATTCATTCATTTATCCGTGTTAATTGTTTTAACAAGGTAAATACACTCATCTATATATATATATATTTATATATATATATATATATAATTATTATATATAATATATATATATATATATTATATATATATATATATATATATATATATATATATATATATATATATTATAGTGGAGGCGCAATGACCTAGTGGTTAGGGGCAGCGGACTCGCGGTCGCAGGATCGCGGTTTCGATTCCCAGACCGGTGTTGTGGGTGTTTATTGAGCGAAAACACTTAAAAGCTCCACGAGCTCCGGTAGGGGGTGGTGATCCCTGCTGTACTCTTTCACCACTCTTTCTCCCACTCTTCTGTTGGCCTGCTCGCTTAGCCACGTGGGTGGGCGTCATTTGAGGCTAAAATTATGCGAACGCATTGTGACCAGCGACGTGTAACCACATCTGATGTCTGGTCGGTCATGTGATATATATATACGGTCATGTGATATATATATATAATATATTATATATATATGTATATATATATATATTGTAATATATATATATATATATATATATAATTTATGTGAAATAGAAAGATGAATAATCTTGTGAGTAGATTAATCAAAAGTTTAACCGATACCTTAGTAGCAAAAATCACAGCAGTAAACAGCACGGTGGAGGTACACCCATCTGGCGTTGCAACCGTGCGTTGGTGCGGATAATTGAAATTAAAACATTATTGGTGAATTGAAGAAATGGAGCTGAACGCAGATTGAACAGAAATCGTTTTATTCATTCTACCCGTGTTTCGAAAGGCACAAATTACAAAAATCCGATTGAATAATGGACCATATTGTGCTTTCTCTTCAGAAGAAAAAAAGGAAATCCGTTGGAAAAAAAAAAAACAGAACAGAGGCGGAGCAAAAACAAATCGAACTATGCTCCTAAGAGCCCATGGTTTCGCCATGGGCTCTTAGGAGCATAGTTCGATTTGTTTTTGCTCCGCCTCTGTTCTGTTTTTGTTTTTCCAACGGATTTCCTTTTTCTTCCTGAGAGAAAGACACAATATGGTCCCATTATTCAATCGGTTTTGGTAATTTGTGCCTTTCGAAACACATGTAGAATGAAATAAAACGATTCTGTTCAATCTGCGTTCAGCTCCATTTCTCAATTCACCATAATGTTTATATATATATATATATATCTTAGATGTCTATTTACAAACCATGAGCAAGTAAATCAACAATAAATTAAATGAAGCAATGACCATTGAATTAATAACATCTAAGACATGATAAATGCAATAATTCTTAGATTGTAAAATTATGATATCAGTTTCTCCTGAGATTAATCGAGCGAGTGTATTAAAACGGTTCCGTGGATTCTGTCAAAGGATATACGTTCATTTATTTGAATTTAAAACCTGTTTCCTTTAAAAATTACATCTCTTGTACTTAGACTTGGAGACGAATGCCATCACATTACTTATCGGATATCTGTTTCTTTATTGCCCACAAGGGGCTAAACATAGAGGGGGACAAACAAGGACAGACAAACGGATTAAGTCGATTACATCGACCCCAGTGCGTAACTGGTACTTAATTTATCGACCCCGAAAGGATGAAAGGCAAAGTCGACCTCGGCGGAATTTGAACTCAGAACGCAACGACAGACGCAATACCGCTAAGCATTTCGCCCGGTGTGCTAACGTTTCTGCCAGCTCGCCGCCTTTACTTATCGGATATCGACATTAATATAATGATTTACGGGATAAAATCTTACCTAGTTGTTTATATTCAACCTGGATCAATGTAAGATGGAAAACGTATTTGATGGCCGTATAGGGTATCAACTATTCCAACATAGGGACATTTTTACGGTAGATGGTTTGGAAACACATTTTAAGACATTACAGGACGTAGACTTAAGAAACGATTAACTAAGGTAAACTAATGAACTAATAAACAGAATGTCTTGGAGACTCTTAATCCTGCAACTCTGGATCAAGGAGAACGAATTGTGCAAGATTTCACACTTCTGTGAACAATAATCACACTATAATTTGTTCTCTGAAACACTCCTCTGATTCCTGATCTTAAGTTTTTAAGCCCCACTAAAGAATACAGAAATTTATTTCATATATATTTCTTCTTTGACATTCACATCTTATTTTAGTGCATTTAATATTTAAAATTAGTAGGCGCATATCACCATTTCCAGTAAATATTTCCAAGTTCAGCTGTGCTTTTTACTATCGCAATGCACTCATCAGAAACGACGCATTCTTTCAGAAACCAAAATACCTGCCTTCATTTAATGCCCTGAAACGCAGCAACACAAGGCGTGAAATTGTGTAGTTTTATCGTGCCTTCAGTTTTAATGTGAAAACAAACACTGTAAAAGAGTTTCTAAATTTAATTTCCTATCATTTTTCAACACACCATCCTAAAAAGGGACATAAAATAGTAATTTTATTCAGCTAAGCCATTTTACATTCGAAGCCTTTGATAGTTCCTTCAGAAGTTATGATGCTAAAAAACGGGATTCTGGCACAAGATAATGTCGACCTCGGTGACTGTCTGTAATTATGTAAATTGGAATATTCGTCCCCTAATGGCAAATAAATACTAATGCCGTGATGATAAGGCACTAAATTATACATGACCGACAAATCCAGGATGAAAATTATACATTAAATAGACTGAAAATATTTTTAAAACTCGAATTCCTGAATGCAGGCAATTTCTTGATGAAACTGGGTAAAGTTTACAATTGCTTTGACGAAATACATTTAGACTTTTAGAGATAGTGAGAGAGATAATGAAGAACAGGTTAAGGAATAAAGAGAAATGGGAACAAGTAAACGTTGGCTTTAATTTAATTAGTCTTCATTTTATTACCTTAGATTCGCCATAGAATTTCCTGGCGAATTTTAATTTTTCGACGTGGCCGTAGCCAGTACCGCATCGACTGGCCTCCGTGCTGTGGGCACGTAACAAACACCATCCGATCGTGGCCGTTCGCCAGTCTCATCTGGCACCTATGTCGGTGGCACATAAAAACACCATCCGAGCGTGGCCGTCTGCCAGCCTCGTCTGGCAACTGTGTCGGTGGCACATAAAAAACACCATCCGAGCGTGGCCGTTTGCCAGCCTCGTCTGGCACCTGTGTCGGTGGCACATAAAATCACCCACTACACTCTCGGAGTGGTTGGCGTTAGGAAGGGCATCCAGCTGTAGAAACACTGCCAGATCTGACTGGACTGGTGCAGCCTTCGGGCTCCCCAGACCCCAGTTGAACCGTCCAACCCATGCTAGCATGGAAAGCGGACGTTAAATGATGATGATGATGATGATGATGTGGGGAAAGATTCTACTAGAAAATTAACCTAGATATTTCTCAGCTGACACGGTCTGAATATTTATCGTGCAGAAACTCCGTTCCTCAGCATATCTTAAACTATTAAGAAACAACTAAATTTCATAGTTCACAAGTCATTTTCATATCTTTATATATAAAAATGAGGTTGTGTGCTGTCTGTCTCCTGCGATTTAGATTCCTAACTACTCCCACATTTTGCGGTGCAGTTTAACGAAAACCGGGTATCTTATAGTCGTGATTCATATCGAGCCCTTCTGGGTATTAGCGCGCGTCTACGATGAGTCTACGATTTTAAAAAAATAATTAGCATCAATTTTTCCAATTTTTAATGCATTTTTGGCATATATAAGGGAAGTAACTCTTTTAAATTAAATCTCAGAACGTAAAAAGCTACAGTAACACCACCCCCCCTTTGTGGTTAGCCATATTGAGATGACTATTATACTTTACATCTCTAAAAATGCTTATATAGTTATTTCCCTTACAAACCCGAGCAACGCCGGGTGATACTACTAGTTTCTGTATAATGCCAAGCCATTACAATGCGATTTCTGTTATGAAATAGAAACCAAATACTCGCCCTGTATATACTTTTATTCTTTTATTCCTTTAATCGTTTCGGTCATATGACTGCGGCCATGTTGGAGCACCGGCTTTAGTCGAACAAATCAACCCCAAGACTAATCGTTTGTAATCCTAGTACTTATTTTAACGTTCTCATATGCCGAACCGCTAACTTACGTGAATGTAAACACACCAAAATCAGTTGCCAAGCAACGTTGGGAGGATGACAAACACAGACACGCAAATACATACATACAAATAAAGGATAAATAAACAAAAGTTAAAAATAAAATAATGCTACACTACAAATTCAAAGAACAAATTATCATCAAAGAGAATGAAGATCAGTAATGTATAATATGCAAAATTATGGTTATTATGAATGTAGCCTCATTTAATTAAATGTTATATGGGTATATAGAGGATGCTATTTAGTTGTGAAGTATTTGAATGTTTTTCTATACATATATATATTTCTTTATTGCCCACAAGGGGCTAAACATAGAGGGGACAAGCAAAGACAGACAAAGGGATTAAGTCGGTTACATCGACCCCAGTGTGTAACTGGTATATTATTTATCGACCCCGAGAGGATGAAAGGCAAAGTCGACCTCGGCGGAATTTGAACTCAGAACGTAACGGCTAAGCATGTCACCCGGCGCGCTAACGTTTCTGCCAGCTCACCGTATAGGAGCAATTCATAGTATGATTAGTACTAGAATTTAATAAATTTAATATTAAGAAACGCATATAAAACCTTTCTTCCATGTAAAGGTCGCACTTTAGATAACCCGATTGTACAGGAGAGTATTATATACAATAGACGAATTCATACCATGATTAGTATTATCATGCAAATCACGAAGACATTTACTAGATTAAATGAGGGAAACGGATGCATAGTCTACAGTTAAAGAACTATGTCAGATGAACATATATAATAATATGCAAAATAACCAAATGTTACCCTTCTTACTTAGTGTCTTCTTACTTAGAGCAGTGCTACTCAAAGTGGCGGTCCACGGATCGCCGCCGCTCCGGGAGTCATCAGCCGCAGGTACGCGGCGAGTTTCCAGAAAAGGAAGGAACATTATAAAATACTTATGTAATATTGTATTATTTGGAATGGCTTTGTGGTAAGTAGCTTGCGTACCAGCCACATGGTTCCGGGTTCATTCCAACTGCATGGTACCTTGGGCAAGTACCTTCTACTATAGCCTCGATCCTACCAAAGCCTTGTGAGTGGATTTGGTGGATGGAAACTGTAAGCACTCAACACATCTGGTTCTCAAATCTATATATATCTGCGTTTGTTTCTTGTGATCTTTCGATGGTTCCTTGATTAAATATCTTATTACGTTTTAATTAGAATTATAAAATAAGTTTATAACAAAAGAATAATAATTACAATGTAATCACGATTTTTTAAATTCACGCTAATAAGTTATATTGCGGGTTGTTATGATATTTTAGCCTGCTTAACAAGTACATTTCGTAGGGTAGAGAAAATGTGAACGACATCGCTGCTTTGTGAATAATCCCAGTATAATAGAGAGATATATGTGAAATCCGGGTATTGGATAACAATCATAAGGATGAGATCTAAGAAGCTAAGCAAAATTTTAAACACAAACGAAACTTGTTTGCGCATTAAAATTAAATATGACAAAGATATCTTTATATATAAAAGTAAGGTTGTGTGCTGTCTGTCTCCTACGATTTAGATACCTAACTACTCCCACATTTTGCGGTGCAGTTTAACCAAAAGCGGGTATCTTATACTCGTGATTTATATCGAGCCCTTCTGGGTATTAGCGCGCGTCTACGATGAGTCTACGATTTTAAAAAAATACCATCAGTTTTTCCCATTTTTAATCCATTTTTGGCATATATAAGGGAAGTAACTCTCTAAAAATTTATTATTAAATCTCAGAACGTAAGAAGCTACAGTAACACCCCCCCCCTTTGTGGTTAACCATATTGAGATGGCTATTATACTTTACATCTCTAAAAATGCTTATATAGTTATTTCCCTTACAAACCCGAGCAACGCCGGGCGATACTGCTAGTTAATTTATATACTTTCTTCTATCGACGCAAGTCCTGAAATTTGGAGGAAGATGATAATCAATTACATCGACCCCACTACCTAATGGTAATTATATCATCGATCCCAAAAGGATGAAATGCACAGTCAACCCCGGCGAAATTTGAACTCAGAACATAAAGACGGATGACATGACGCTAAGCATTTCGCCCGGTCTAAAAATTTCAAGTTATCTGCCATTTCAAGCTGTCTCCCGGTAATCTGAAATCGATTTCAAATTACCCCCACGCTGTTCACATTACCCTATCAACGATTTGGCTAAAATAATAAACTCTAAGACTTACGTCTCCTGATACTTTTATAACATTAAACACGGATTACATTCAAGATTGTAAACTAATCTTAAAATATGAAAATATGACAAAAAATTCGATTTTTTAAAACACTTATATGATGCGCTGAAGAAAAAAAACATGTCGAATATCAGAGATGCTGTGTTTGCAATTTTTTAAAGAGAAACATTGTATTTTTTTGTTTATGAGAAAGTGACTTGGATTAGAGCACTTTTTCCAATAGATATATAGTAGACAGATGTTGTTTATAGTGGATTGAGTTGAGTTGGCAGTATGTAACAATAAGAGATTGATTTGAAGAAAGATATGTTGTTATATACAAACAGAAATTTATTTATACACTTTAAATTGGTATCGAATTATATCTATATACATTAAAATTTCACTACAGTCTGTTTTTAGTTTGGAGTTTGGGTATCTTGATTTTCGTAATTTGTTTTTCGTTCTTTACTTGCGGTTGGTTGCGCAATATATCGGATGAGGTTGATAGCATTTTCTTTTTCTTGCTATTTGAAGAGAAACGTCTGCAATGGCGTACGGACCTGTGTGGCGTTTCGTAAATTGTGCTCCCATTCTGTCCTCTCGAATAAGGTTTTTGAGCAGAGCTTTATTTCTAATACTGAGCTGCTGTTGCTCATGTTTTCTATCGCTTTGTTCTGTTTGAACGGACTGAGACTATTCTAATGTACTAAAAGTAGCCATTTTGCATCTAGTACTTTCATATCTCTTAATTCATGAATGCCATGAAGCACCTGGGCGGAACAATAACGCCAAGCATTTTCCAGGTTTTCGAACGAGTCGGCTAGAATATGTTTGTAGAAATATGTGAAAGCAGGTGCTAGTGTTTACATGCAAATGGGTTGTCTGTCTATTTGTCTCTGAGTGTATGTGAAATCTCATGTGCAAATACACAAGGATATATATATAGGTATATATATATCTTATATATATATAATATATATATATATATATATATATATTATATATATATATATTATATATATAATATATATATACATACATATTGATAAACGTATATTAAATATATACATATATACATACATATATATATATGATGTGATATAATATATATATATAATATATGTGTGTATATATATACATGTACTTATACATATTTAAACGATGGATGTATGAATGCGTGGATGAATATGTATATATATACGTACATTCATATACCCACTCACATATATATACACGTAAATAAATGGTTATAGCTCTCATAAACATCACCAAATAAATTATATGATAAAATATAAAGAGAGAACCACAGTAGAAATATATACGAGAATTCAGAACGGAAAGAAAAGAATACAAGATGCAGGAACGATACAATAACAACCATGAAGAGAAGAAGAGAGGGATGGGGGGAGGATAGGAGAGGAAAATGAAATAAATAAGAGTTAAAAGAGGTGGTGGAGGAGATGGAATGAAAGGGAAGGAGAGAAGCATAGAAGAGAGAGGAAGGAAAATATGGAAAACGGAGGATGGTATGAAGGAAAGAAAAACGTTATAATAATAATAATAATAATAATAATAATAATAATAATAATAATAATAATAGTAATAATAGTAATAATGATAATAATGATAATGATAATAATAATAATAATAATAACAATAATGATAATAATGATAATGATGATAATAATAATAATAATAATTGTAATAGTAATAATGATAATAATGATAATAATGATAATAATGATAATGATAATAATAATAATTATAATAATAATAATTGTAGTAGTAGTAGTAGTAGTAGTAGTAGTAGTAATAGTAGTTATAGCAGCAGCAGCAGCGGCAGCAGCAGTAGTAGTAGTAGTAGTAGTAGTAGTAGTAGTAGTAGTAGTAGTAACTAATGATGATAATAAATATGAAAACGTAGTAGTTTTAGGAGTAGTAAAAGAAATCGTAAAAGAAGATCAGGAAGAAATACCCCCTTCGGTGTCGTAATCGTCGTCATCATCGTTATGGTTAACGACGACGGCAACAACGCCACGGTCGGAACGGCAAGAACTTTAAGAACGGTAACGGCAATTGCTTTTGCCTGGAAGTAATGGTTCAATGCCAAAATGATTAGTGTTGAATGTGCTTATGGCATTGTGGTTAAACAAGGAAATGATACATTTACTGTGTTCCAGATTTCTTAGAATTTAGTCAAAACCGCTTATTACAGCTTGTGCATCGCGTAATCTTAGATTCTAGGTTCCCTTTCTCTTCATATTATATATATATATATAGATATATATATATATATATATATATATATATATATATAATATATATAATCTATATATATACATATATATATATATATATATATATATATATATATATATATGTATGTAGTATGTATGTATAATTATATTATAGATATGTATATAATATACCTTGATATATGTATATACATACATATATATATATATACATATATATATATGTATATATATATATGTATGTATATATATATTATATATGATATATATATGTACATATATATATATATCTATATATATATATATATATATATATATATATATATACCTTGATATATGTGCCTGTGTGTAATGTGTGTAATATATATATATATACATATATATAGTATGTGTATGTTTATAAATATATGTATGGATATATGTGCGTATCTGTGCATGCATGTATAATGTGTACTACCCACTGATATCTAGATGAAGGAAAAGCAGAAATAATAGCATTGATGTCACACATATAACTTCTATAACCGAATTTTAAGGGAACAAGTTTCTTGACATTTAGGGCGAATACTTGGGGCTTTCACTAATGATACCCAATGAAGCTAAACCACGACTACATTGGTTTTACTGAACAAAAGCTAAGCGGTATCTTAACAGATTTTGTTGGAACTTCTTGTCCGAAAAACATTAGCATACACTAGAGAATTTGTTCTAGAAGCTGGGATCACCAAGCGTAGATTGGCATATTTCGGTCATATTATGCGGAGAAAATCCCTGGGAATGACATCATGCTCGGAATGGTCAGTGGCAAGAGAGGAAGAGGCCGACCAAGAACCCGCTGGCTTGACACCATCAGGAGTGTTACCGGAATGGATATGGCCAATCTGAAGGAAGCGGCCCAGGATAGAACTGACTGGAGGACACTGATCCAACGAGTGACCGAGAGTCGATCTCCACTGAGCGAATAGAGAGAGAGAGAGAGAGGGAATTGAAAAACCGCGAAGAGCTTTGAAGTTTATTTTCAGCATTAGGGACCATAACAAAAGAACAAAATTTTAACATTAAAGTCGAAAATAGAAACCTTACTGAAATTTAATTGATAAAAATGGTAGGTTTGACTGTGATATTATTATAATTTTTCTAGTCATTATCTACCCGTCCGGAATTTTCACGGAGTTTCACGTTCCCGTTCGTCGGACACTTTTGATTGTGTTCACTTGTATGTGTTCATATGAGTGTGTGTGTGTGTGTGTGTGTGTGTGTGAGTGTGCGTGCGTGTGTATGTCTGTATTTCTATTGGTGTGCGTGTTTAGTTCTAAGCTTCTAAATTCCACTAAAACGAAATTTTATTTACAAGTTCATCGACCTCGCAATTAATGAAATTACAATAAAGCATCCCATTGTTTCTTCGCAATGTCATTAATATAAAAAAAAGCTAAAAATCTTCTTTTCTAATTTCTCACTCCTCTCCGCCATCTCTACTCCTTTCATTTCCCATTTTACTGTCACTCGATCTTGCCCTCTTTCTCGCTGTAACTGCTTCCCTCTCCCCCTCATTCTGTTTATTTCTCTTCTCATCAGCCAAACAATATTTCTTGGTGTCGACATAAATTTCTCCGTCTCTCACACTCTACCTATGAAATAATCCGTTTTCTATCTCATGGACTCTCGGTCATAAATCTTCTCGGTCTCCCAATTTACATTCCTTCACGAAAAACCCTCTCTCTCTCTGTTTGTCTCTGTGTCCTTGTGTGTCTCTGCACTTATCCCTTTCTCTCTTTCTTACACACACATTAGCTCCTTCTTTCTCTCCCTCATCATTCAGTTTGTTATACGTTTTTCAGCATCTAACGTTCACAACGATTCATAGATAATAGTCTCTCTTTATACCTTCTCTTTCTTACACACACACACACACACACAGACACACACACACACAGACACACACACACAGACACACACACACACACACAGGTCGATTCTTTCTCTTCTCTCTCTTTCACTTTGCCATACGTTTTCTGTACACCTTACGGGTTCCCTCTCTCTCTCTTCATAAATTTTACTATTTCTCTGACATACAATCTCTTAATGTATTCTTCTGCTAAATGCGTCGAGCTGGCCGAATCGTTAGCGCGCCGGGGGAAATGCTTAGCAGTATTTCGTCTGCCGTTACGTTCTGAGTTCAAATTCCACCGGGGTCAT
>NC_043018.1:1491005-1503505 GCF_006345805.1 Octopus sinensis | reverse complement strand
ATAGAGCAGGATGCCAACTATGCTGTGTAGAACTCCTGAACATCTTGAAATTCAAAGACAAACACAATCTTATTAACAAAAGGTCAGAGTTCAAACCATCCTGTATACATAAACTTATTAATACTTTCAAATACTACAATGCTTAGGTCTTATACCAACTCCCCCATGCTATTTCCTCCCACCCGGCGCAAACTGTCGGCTCCAGCACATCCCGTTTTCCTATATGTGAGTGTGTATGTGTGTGTGTGTGTGTGTGTGCGTGTGTATGTGACATACGTGTATGTGTGGTGTACATATACACATATATATATATGTGGGCCACCTCCATCTCATGTTAATCTTACAAAATTATATTTACCTTATTTTTTATTTTTTTATTTTTTATATATTATATTTTATTTTATTTTATTTTTACTTTATTGATTGTTATTTTTATTTTTATTTTTATTCATTTTATTTTTATTTTTACTTTTATCCTACTTCCATTTATTTTTATTTTAATTTTATTTTTATTTTTTTATTTTTACTTTTACCTTTATTTTTACGTTTATTCTACTGCCATTTACTCTCATTTTCATTTTCATCCCTTACCTAACTCTTATAACCCTTATAATTCTTACATTTCATTTCTAACTATTACATTGTATTTCTTATTTTATACTGTATTTTTTATTTCTAATCTTTACCCTTACCTCATCCTTACCCCTAATTTACCGCTTTACACCTCTATATATGTTATTTACTTACCTATGGATCCGCCTTTTGAGTATCCGAGCGTCCGCGTACGTGTGTATGCGCATACATACATATGCGCGCGCGTATATGCACATGCATACTTCGATATCTTATGACTATACCCATGGGCGCGTGTGTCTCTGTGTGTGTATGTGAATATATATATGTGCCACGCACATACGGACACACAGCCGTGTGTGCGTGCGCGTATTAACATGAGTACGGGATTCTTTACATACGTTCTTATACACATCCTTTAATATCTTATACCTAGACCTAGAGACGTGGGCATATACGTGTACGTATGTAGTGAGGGGCGTGCGTATATACATGTGAGCGTGTACGCGCGTAATGTCCGTCTATATATGCGGATATTCTGTTGTATGTATGTGTGTGTGCGCGCGTGCGTGTGGGTGCGTGTGTGTTTATGTACGTGTTTACACGCGAGTGCGTGTGTTTGCTTATAGACTTGGAGACGTATATGTACGCGTGTATGTGGGTGTATGTACCCATGATGATATGTATGTACTGGAAGTCCATTTAATTCAAGGAACCAGATTAAACTCTCATCAGCTCTGATTTACGACGAAACCGTTAATTTACTGACAGTTCTACAACTAAGCTTTATCAATCTCCTGACCACCATGCTGGGTCCGCGACCTCTATACATCCCTTATCTTTACATTCTTTTACACTTTTATCATGTTTTTATCAGGTTCTTTTACTTCTTTTACTATTATTGCCATTTCATTTTTACTTTACAACATTATGCCTTTACATGTATTTATATTTCTTATACTTCTGTATACCCCCTTTACATCTCCTTATAACTCTTTATATCTTTATCCTCTACATTTATATTATTTTATATTATTTTATATTCTTTATCCCTCGTCCGAACTCTCGCCCCTCCATCTTCACTCTATATACGTATTTATTTATTTACATTACCTCAACATCCAAGTTTCCTCATTCTACATTGAGAGAAGAAAGGGATGGACGATTCAATTCGATGCTGCTGCCGCATTATGTCGTACGGAACGAGAAGATTTGCATCCCCAACCAAGAATTTCGGAAGTAACACATGTCCTTGTGGAAGCTGTTGTGCGCGGCTGAAGAAGGCCACAGACATACATTATGATTTGTTATGAATCTGTCTAATAAAGGCCCGAAACATATGTACCGCTGAATCCTTCGCCTCATGTTTTTTATTTTATTTTTATTTTGATCAATATATATATATATATATATATATATATACATATATGCGGTACCTTACAACTAAAGTTATATATATATACATACACATATGTGTACACATACATATATACATACATACATACATACATGCATGCATATGTATATATGTATAGAAGAATTTGTTTTTGAGAATTCACCTCAATTTGTAACACGTTTAGTAGTTTTTAGATAGATTTATTCACATAGCTACCAGACTAGCAAACTAGTTTCACAATTTTTTTTGTATATCAATGGTAGAAGAATGTACATAAAACAATGGGATTTTAACAGATTTTAAAATTATGAAGTAGAAATTCAACACACATGTGTAAACAATCAAATGTTCACATACAATTCAATGAAAGTTAATGTTCAGCGAAGAATATAATAAATGTACATTTCTCACAGTTCGGTCATAATGAGTTTTTTTATGGAATACGTGGACAAGAGAGAGAAAAAAAGAAAAGGAGTTAAGAAGGGAGTTTTTACAGTTCTTAAAGTTTTTGTCACCTTGCGTGTAGTTCTTTGTTCTGTCGCGTACTGCTATGTTCGCTTTTTACAGAATTTTGGGGAATCAGTTATTTTGGTGAAGGAACTGTTTTTAATTTGGTCAATTTGTGTTCTGCTTGGTTGACTTCAGCGTCGGGAGTCGGTCATTAGTTTTTGCCTAATGGTCATAAACCGTTCCGGTTGGTTGATTGTCTTAAGACCTCAGTTACGCAAGTAACTGGTGTTTACGTAGGTAACTCGTGTTTGAGAATTTGTATGGTGTTATAGTCTAGTGATTTGGAGTTGGGGTTTCGAAACCCAGGAGGCGCCTTTACTAAAGTTTTCGAATTAGGTCTGTTGTATCTGGTTGTTTATTTTGTGGAGAAATTGAGTTTATTTTCTTTCCATTCTGTTCTTAAAGGATATTTAGCTGCGGTGTATATTTTTTAATGAGCGTGTTTTCCTTATTTAATTTGAATTGGGTTGAAGTGTTTCCAGTGCATTGATAGAAAGGGAAGAGTTGGTATTTCGGGTTTACGTCTGAAGGGGCGTTAATCTAGGTGTTTACTTATGGGAATCTTCCTGGTCATGGAATCCCGGATTTTTTGCCTGTGTACCGTCAGTTTGTCTACATAGGTCAAACTAGCTTGACCTCTGTATTCTCCATCACACCCACCACATTCGAGGACAGAGATTAACTTCTTTGATGCGCAGGTGAAGTGATTTTTTTTATGGTAAACGTTTGAACTGACTTCAATTTATATGTTGAACCCTCCAAGCGGTAGATGCAAACCCCGTAGTTAGGGCGGTTGCAGTTTTTGTCAGGAGGGGTTGTATGCTTTTTGGGTAAGTTGGCACTGGTAAGTAACCTTTTTAGAGAATACGGTTGTCTCTTGCTTTTAATAATCCTATGTGTTTCCAGTGTTTTTTTCACTCACAGGTCGTTTATAAGGAGGGGCATGTTTTGATGGATGATGTTGTATGCTTTAATGTTCATCAAACTGTGTTGATACGCAAGACAAAGTTTTTGGTGTGTCATGGGATTTTCTTGTCTTTCGTAACTCTTGGATATTTATCATTTTTACACGTTCTATTCCATGTTTGATTAAACTAACCAGGTACATTCTTTCTAGCTATGTGTTTTTCAGTACTTGGTATCGTTTATCTCGGGTTTCGGGATTTGATGCCATCCTGCAAATTCTTATTGCTAAGCTGAAAGGTATATTCATTTTAGTATGTTTTGTGTGGCTGGAAGAGAATAGAAGATATTTTCCGAAGTGGATGTCGGTTTCAATTTAAATATTTCTGGTTATGATAAAATGTTCAGGAACGGTAGTCGTTTATAGCTGTATTCCATTTAGGATGGAATACAGGCGGGCACTGCATTAAGCCGAATATACGTTAGTTAAATGACTGTCACAGTGTTGTCAAGGGATCCCAAGTTAACTTGCATCAAGCGGTTCTGCTAGCTAGGAAACACATATAGCAGCCCACTTATTTAAATACACAATTCGTTCAGTTTGGATATATATATATTATATATATAATATATATATATATATAATTAATCAATATAGGGTGGCAAAAAATTCGTCTAGAATTTATTTGCCACCAGCGGCCTAGTGGGAAAAAATTAAATAGTCATAGACCATTTATAAGTCAACATCACAATCAAGGAATGGCCATAATAGGCCATTCACCCACTAGAAATAACAGCCAAAGCTTCAACCGCAAATAAAACATCAATTCCGCAAACCAGGAGAAAATTAAAAAATTAAAAAAACATTTACCCTGTAAATTACAGGGTAAATGTTTTTTTTAATTTTCTCCTGGTTTGCGGAATTGATGTTATTTTGCGGTTGAAGCTTTGGCTGTTATTTCTAGTGGGTGAATGGCCTATTATGGCCATTCCTGATTGTGATATATATATATATATATATATATATATATATATATATATATTATATATATATATATATATATATATATATACATATGTGTGTGCTTGAGCGTGTGTGTGTGTTTACGTATGTGTGTGTGCGTGTATGTATATATATATATATATAATGGCGGCGAGTTGGCAGAGACGTTAGCACGCCGGGCGAAATGCGTAGCCGTATTTCGCCCGTCGCTACGTTCTGAGTTCAAATTCCGCCGAGGTCGACTTTGCCTTTCATCCTTTTGGGGTCGATAAATTAAGTACCAGTTACGCACTGGAGTCGATGTAATCGACTTAATCCGTTTGTCCGTCCTTGTTTGTCCCCTCTATGTTTAGCCCCTTGTGGGTAATAAAGAAACATATATATATGATAGAAAATATGGTGGGTGATTACACGTGGTTAAATATATACGGAAAGAAATAAGATGAAAATACAGAGAAGATTAGTTTTAAAGCTCCAGAGAATTAAGATTGCAACAGTTTCAAAACCTACTCCAGGAGAGACACTACCTAAATCAACTCATAAATGAAGGGATTAAACGTGCAAAATCGATTGACATGAAAACTTTAAGGATATTAGAACACAATAACACACCCACCCTGAAAGCACCACCTTATGTCTTTACATACAAACCCAGAAACAAAGAAGCATTGTCCAAAATCTCCCAGTTCTCCATAAGTACCCCAGATTTAAAGAAATTCTACGTAACCATAAAATCATTAAACGCAGTAAACAAACAAATACATTAAAGGAAATCCTCACAAATTCTAAATTTTTTGAAGGATAACGGACGCAAGAGGTAAAATTGTGGCCGTCCCAAATATTTTGGAAATGATCAGGATTCTATTTTAGACAGGTGTAAATATTCAAATTTAAATCCATCTTCATATGCGCCTCTGAAAACACCATTTATGTTATCACGTGATCGGGCTGCCATAAAACAGATATGACGATCAGACGGAAATATACGGTCCACAAACAACAGATAACTCCCCACAATATCGCTAGATATATCTCAGTGAACACAATTCCTAATCTTCCTATTATATTAATTTGATGTTTGGACCTCAACGCAAGTACGATTAAATAAAGTGACCCCATTTATCGAAAAAATATACGACGGAATTAAATATAAACCCAACTTGAAAATTAAAAGATTTACTCCAACTATTGTAAGAATCAAATGTAGACCAATATAAAATGAAATACGCATTTACCTCTCCTTTACAGTAAAATATTTTGGTACCTAATTATTCCCCGAAGCAAACAAAACATGTAATTCAGAAATTCATCCCAAACTCATAATTTGAAAAGCGATAACGAAACCGGTTATTATGTTGTACAATATTGTTTAATACTTTTATTTGCATGATTCTAATATATTCTTTAGCCTTTTAAAACAAATCTTCTGTGTTCTACATATTATTTCCTTCCTTAGGATCACCACTACTTTATTATGTTCCATTCTTCCTAGCTATCCTGTATGGCACCTCCTTTCGGCATTCGCATTCATAGATCACTAGCCACTACACATTCTTCATTTTCTCTCCCTGTTTCTTTGTGTGTTCCTTTCTGTGGAAAAGAGTAGTCTTGAAACGTTAAAGAGTTTTTCACTTCCCGAGGGTTTAACAAATACATCGTTTTTTTCCTACACCACCTGATATTATATATAATATATATATATATATATATATATATATATATATATATATATATATATATACATACATACATACATAAATATAACACATATGTACATGTGTGTGTGTCTATTTGTGTGCGCGTGCCTGAGCTTTTATTTATATCGAACCAAGACGAAAATATTCTATCGACACGAATTACCAAGAGGCTTAAAACACCTTGTAGGTCTCAACCTGATAGCTAGATAGATAAATGAACCAATAGATTGATAGATGGAGAAATATTTAACTATACATACATATATATATATATACACGTGAATATATAACATATAACTCTTTTGTGTGTGTGTTTGTGCGTGTACGTGTGTCTATTTATCTATCTATCTATCTATCTCTATATACATATGTATGTATGCATATATATATATATATATATATTATATATATATATATTATGTATGTATATATACATATGATGTAATGTATGTAAGTTACGTTTTCACACCGATATTGTGTAAGGCGTTTAAGGGCAGAAACAATTTCCTAAGGTGGATTGTGCGAATTCACTTCTCACATATACGTACATACAAAGAAATATACATACATACATACTTACATACATACACACATATATACACACATACATACACATATACATATATATGTTTGCGTGCCTTCAGATATGTTTATACCACCTTACGGCAATTATGCTGGCGGCTGGGGAAAGTTCATCACTGTATTAAATGTACAAAGCAGCAATATTGTGTCGCCAATATTAGAATCGCTTAATTCATATCACCATTCACATAAATATTGTGGCTGATAAACTCCAGTAGGCGGGGCCCCACTATAACTGAAGAAAATTGCTTGAGGCCACTAATACGAAAACCATATAAATATGTACATCTAGACACTGACACATACTCACGCACAAACAATTATTTGAAGTTTTATATTTTAGGACCAAAAATAAAACATATGATCGAACCATGGAACCAGCTTTACTTCTATCCTGTCTTATATGTTGTTGGAATTATTGCATTCTTAAAATACAGTTTTACCTGAATTCCGATGTTCCTATGAATTGAACAATTCTAATATTGGCGACACAATATATACATCCTTTATAGAATTGCCTTAGGCAAGTGTTATCCAAATTTGAATTTCTTATTGATTATCGATTTAATATTCTTTGTAATAATTACTGAACGTTCAAATGAATACACATCTATATCAGATTTAGGCAAAGAAAAATAATGTTTAAATGGATTATTTTATTAAATGACATGTTTTGTAGATATACCGACAGAAGTCACTCGGGTTTATGAGATTCCATTCCATTACCCGATTAAGGAGGCTTCTTGCTCTTGAAACATTTCCAATAACAATAACGTATATATCTGTGTCTTTAGTCGCCTGTCTATGTGCATGTACGTATGTGTATGTATGTGAGCGTGCGCTTGTATGTGTGTATGTATGTGTGTATGTATGTATGTGTATATACATACGTGGAGGCGCAATGGCCCAGTGTTAGGGCAGCGGACTCGTGGTCATAGGATCGCGGTTTCGATTCCCAGACCGGGCGTTGTGAGTGTTTATTGAGCGAAAACACCTAAAAAAAGCTCCACGATGCTCCGGCAGGGGGTCGTGGTGATCCCTGTTGTACTCTTTCACCACAACTTTCTCTCACTCTTACTTCCTGTTTCTGTTGTACCTGTATTTCAAAAGGGCCGGCCTTGTCACTCTCTGTGTCACGCTGAATATCTCCGAGAACTACGTTAAGGGTACACGTGTCTGTGGAGTGCTCAGCCACTTACACGTTAATTTCACGAGGAGGCTGTTCCGTTGATCGGATCAACCGGAACCCTCATCGTCGTAGCCGACGGAGTGCTCCCCCCCCCTAATCTACATACAAATCAGGAGTGGTTGTGTGGAAAGAAGTTTGCATCCAAACCGCATAAATCCGGGTTCAGTCATGGTGCGTGGCAGCTTGGGCAAGTTTTCTCTAGTTTGGGCCCCGGCCGAACAAAGCATTGTGAGTAGATTTGCCAGGCGGAAACTGAAAGAAGTCCGCCATATATATTTATGTTTATATGTGTATATTTGTAGGTGTGTATTCCCTACCAATATCCGACAATCGGTGCTGGTGTGTTTTCGTCTCCGTAGATGAGCTTTAAAATGAGCGATAAAATATGCACGTGGCTTTGAAAGATCAAGTTCTGTGGTCGACACATTCGACAAAATGTAATTGAATTTATTGCCCTGGCATGGCCACAGTCTCATGACTGAAATGAATACAAGAGGTGAAAGAGCGCTTAAGTGTATATATATATATATATATATATTATAATATATATATATATATATATGGATGGAAGCACTCCGTCGGTTACGACGACGAGAGTTCCGGTTGATCCGAATCAACGGGACAGCCTCCTCGTGAAATTAACGTGTAAGTGGCTGAGCACTCCACAGACACGTGTACCCTTAACGTAGTTTTCGGGGATATTCAGCGTGACACAGAGAGTGACAAGGCCGGCCCTTTGAAATACAGGTACAACAGAAACAGGAAGTAAGAGTGAGAGAAAGTTGTGGTGAAAGCGTTCAGCAGGGATCACCACCATCCCCTGCCGGAACCGCGTGGAGCTTTAGGTGTTTTCGCTCAATAAACACTCACAACGCCCGGTCTAGGTATCGAAACCGCGATCCTATGACCGCGAGTCCGCTGCCCTAACCACTGGGCCATTGCGCCTCCACACACACACACACACACACACACACATATATATATATATATATTGGGATCGCCTTAAAGCCTTGAAACTTTACTCCCTCCAGCGTCGCCGTGAGCGGTACATCATTTGTACGATGTGGAAAATATACCGCCAACTTTGCCCAAACGACCTAAACATTAGCTTCAAGGTTCATCCAAGAGTGGGACCACGGGCCATACGTCCCCTGCCCAATTCAAGATCACAACATACATGTACACTGCAACATAATTTCTTTTCCTCAACAGGGCCTGCCCTATTTAACATTGTCCCGAGGGAGATCAAAGAGGAAAAGGATCCCATCAACTTTAAACGGAGTCTAGATAGATTCCTTCAAAGAATACCAGATAAGCCACCCATAATTGGATACAACTCACCCAACTAGAACTCACTACTTGAACAAAACTGGATACAACTCACCCAACAAGAACTCACTACTTGAACAAAACTGGATACAACTCACCCAACAAGAACTCACTACTTGAACAAAACTTAACTTAAACAGGATTCGAATAATCCTATCAGGTGGTGCTATTAAGTTAGACATGGCCTGGACCAATATATATATACCAAAAATGTTGAAACACGGAAGATGTTTGTCAGCCATTTAAGAACACACAAAAATCCGTTAGATTTACTTCAACATTTAAATTTAATTTGTGTCAAAGTATCTTCGCTTTGAAGCTGCGACATATTCACTTACAAAACTTTGTGCTGCATCATATATAAACACACAGACACACACAGACACACACACATACACACACACACACACACATACACACACAGACACACGCACATATATTATCTATCGCCCATATATATATATTGTCTATCGCCAGTGCAAGATGGCCGTTCAGTGTACAGAGGGAGGTGCTTCCAATTGTATTGATAATTGTAGTAGCAGTAATCGCAGTAACGTGAAATAACGAGCCCTTCCGTTGTTTTTTTTTTTAAGATATTCAAGTTTATAAAACATTAAAGACGATGGAATGGTTAAAAAAAGCGCCCTAAAGAATTGCTAAAACATTTAAAGATGTAGAACGTGAAAAGTAGATTTTGAAACACGGTGAACAGCAAAGTAAAGCACACAATTACTATAATAATTTCGCTGCAAATGTTGTGGGGCAACAAAAGTAGCTTTTCTTTAAAATCTTAAACAGCTGAATAAAACGAAGGAATATATATATATATATATATATATATATATATATATATATATATATATATATATATATATATATATATATATATAATATATATATATATATATATATAATATATATATATATATTATATAATATATATATATATATATATATATTATATATATAATAAATATAGGTGCAGGAGTGGCTGTGTGGTAAGTAGCTTGTTTACCAACCACATGGTTCCGGGTTCAATCCCACTGCGTGGCACCTTGGGCAAGCGTCTTCTATTATAGTCGCGGGCTGACCAAAGCCTTGTGAGTGGATTTGCTAGACGGAAACTAAAAGAAGCCCGTCGTATATATGTATATATGTATATATATATATATATATATATATATATATATGCATGTGCGTGTTTGTGTGTCTGTGTTTGTCCCCCTAGCATTGCTTGACAACCGATGCTGGTGTGTTTATGTCCCCGTCACTTAGCGGTTCGGCTAAAGAGACCGATAGAATAAGTACAGCGCTTAGAAAAGAATAAGTCCCGGGGTCGAGTTGCTCGATTAAAGGCGGTGCTCCAACATGGCCGCAGTCAAATGACTGAAACAAGTAAATGAGTAAAAGAATATATATATATAATATGCAAACAAGCGCGCACACACACAAATACGCAAACACACATTCACAAGCACATATACCTGCATGCATGTATATCTTAAATGTTTACAGGCAACATCAACATTTTAATTTAGATGCACGTGATTAGGCTTGTACCAAGTTGTCATAAATTTCCCCGGTAAAACTTTGTCGTTGCACGTAATGACTGCCAATAGCGTGTAAGGTTTTGCGAGGGAAAACGTCAGTTTTACTGGAATGTATTTATTTGTTGTGAAAGATCTTATCGTAAGTAAGGCTTATTAGATCGTCACTACTTCTTCTTTAGAAACAATACATAAGGTCGTAGAAAATATTAAGCTGAAAATATTATTCCCGTGAAAGGAATATTTCTTTAAATATTATTTCAATGTCTGTATCAATGTCTGGAGTCAGGATAATGGAGAAGGAAAGCAATCAGCGGCCACTGGTATTATTAGTCAAAGATGGCATTTTCTAGTTGGGGAAGATAAAATTTATTATGACGAATATATCTGGTGAATATCTCTTTCCTCAATTAAGTAACTGTAATTTTATTGTAATTTTTCATTTGAGTAGAATATGTTCCTTCTACTATACAGGGACATAAACTGTCTGATCTGTCTGTAGAAGGTGTTGCGATATCGAGGCCTCCTTTTTATGACCTAAGAAAATCACTCGTGATTATGCTCTCATTCATGACTTCATCTGTAAACATATATCCATGCAAATGTTTAGAGCATCCGTCTGGTTTGGCGTGTTTTCAGATCACTTCAGCTTCGTAAACTTTCTACTTGACAAGATTCATTATTTCTATGTTTTCCTATAAAAGTGCAGACAAGATAATATGTATCTAATTAACAAACGTGACAGTGAAGCATCAAAACACCTCAGATGCAAACGTGGAGAAGATAATACTTGTGATCAGCAGCTACAGAACATTCTTCTTCATCTTCTATCTTTTCTTCTTCTTCTTCTTCACCTTCTTCTTTTTCTTCTTCTTCTCTTTCTTCTTCTCTTCTTCTTCTTCTTCTTCTTCTCCTCCTCTCTTTCGCTTCCTTCTTCTTCTTCGTCTTGTCCTTCTTCTTCTTCTTCTTCTTCGTCTTCTTCGTTGTCTCTTCTTCTTCTTCTTCTCTTCTCTTCTTCTTCTTCTTCGTCTTCTTCTTCTTCTTCTTCGTCTTCTTCTTCGTCTTCTTCGTCTTCTTCTTCTTCTTCCTCTTCTTTTTCGTCTTCTTCCGCTTCACATTGTTATTATTATTAGTTTTTATTATTATTATTATTATTATTATTGTTATTATTATTATTCAGTAGTTTGTGGTTTGTTGTGATTCTTTGATGGTTACTGTATTGAGAGTGTTTTGCGTAGGATATGTGCAGTGCCCAGTAGTGCAATTTTCTCTATGTTATATATATATATATATATATATATAATATATATATATTTCTTTGTCCTAGTGTTTTTGTTATGTATTTGTCTGCATATTTTTTATCATACCTAATGCGCCCTATTATAAGAATTGCTTCTGTTTTTAGATTCCACAATCGAGTTACCTCTATTTCCAGGTCTTTGTATTTTGAAAGTTTCTCCATTTCTCTTATTATTATTATTATTATTATTATTATTTATATTATTATTATTATTATTATTATTATTATTATTATAATATTATATTATTATTATTATTATTATTGTTTATTATTATTATTATTATATCATGTTATTATTATTATTATTATTATTGTTATTATTATTATCCTTATTATATTATTATTATTATCATTATTATTATTATATATTATCATTATTATTATTATTATTATTATTTTTATTATTATTATCATTATTATTATATTATTATTATTATTATCATTATTATCATTATTATTATTATTATTATT
>NC_043018.1:1438505-1486005 GCF_006345805.1 Octopus sinensis | reverse complement strand
GTGTTTCAAAAGAAGATAAAATATAAATTGAAAGATAAGCATCGTACAAGGCTTATAGTAATACTACGTACATTGTGTGTGACTGTGTGTGGGTGAGATAGAGGGAGAAGGTAGAGAAAAAGAGAGTGTGTGAGAGAGAGAAAGTCAGACAGACAGACAGAAATACAGAAGGAGAATGTGCGCGTGTGTGTGTGTGTATGCATAAATAAGAAGGGATCGATTTGAAGGACGTTTTTTAATTTTCTATCAAATATTTGTGACATTCTGTACCATTTTTTCACTCCCACCACCGCATATAGTTTAATGTACACCGTATAAATATATGAGCTACTAACAATTTCATGGTCAGTGTCAAAGGTATGACAATAAAATGCGTCTAGAGAGGGCGGCGAGCTGGCAGAATCGTTAGCAAGCCGGGCAACAGAATGCTTAGCGGTATTTCGTCTGCCGTTACGTTCTGAGTTCAAATTCCGCCGAGGTCGTCTTTGCCTTTCATCCTTTCGGGGTCGATAAATTAAGTACCAGTTACGCACTAGGATCGATAAAATCGACTTAATCCATTTGTCTGTCCTTGTTTGTCCCCTCTGTGTTTAGCCCCTTGTGGGTAGTAAAGAAATAGGTATTTCGCCTGTCTTTACGTTCGAAGTTCAAATTCTGTCGAGGTCAACTTTCGATTGGGAGTTAAAGGCAGATTGGGAGTTAAAGCTTCCACTATATGACTTATGGAACATACAATGAAACTGCCACAATTCTTCTTCATTTGCATTCCCTATTTAAATGTAAACACACTGTTCCAATAATTCCTTAATTAATTCCACCAACGAACATAGGGATATGCAAATGAGACTATATGCAATAACAATTCCTGTTGTTGACAGCTTATTACCAGCCACACTTTCTGAATCCCTACCTCCCTCCCACTCTCTCTTTCCCTCTCTTTCTTTTTCAATCTATGCCTTAAAGCTTCTGTATTAATACTTGATATGCAAGAAATCGCTAAATCCCTTCAGAATTACTCGATCCGTTTCGAAAAAAAATTTTGTTCTAGAAATAGTAACAGAATATATTGGGTGCTGAAGTCTAAAGTCTAAGCTACGACAAGAAGCAACGATTAGAACTTACTGAAATAATTAGTAGATCCATTCGAAGAACAATGAAACACAGATCTCCATCGAGATTTTGGTACACTGGAGTATCATACGGAACAGATATATAAGTTTCATATATCAGTTAAATATTTTTTTTTCTCTTGGGTCTAAGATGTTCTCGTACGTGAGTAAATAGCTTCCTTACCAGCCACATGGTTCCGGGTTCAGTTCCACAGCAAGGCAGCTTGTAGAAATGTCTCCTACTATAGCCTCAGGTCGACCAAAGCGTTGACAGTGGATTTAGTCGACGTAAACTGAAAGAAGCTCGTCGTATATATATATATATATATATATATATATATATATATATTAAGTATGTGTGTGCATATATGTATATGTCCGTGTTTGTCTCCCAAGATCGCTTGACAAACGATGATGGTGCGTATACAACCCCGGAAGCAGCGGTTCGGCAAAAGAACCGATACAATAAGTACTACACTTACAAAAAAATATCCTGGGGTCGATGTGCTCGATAAAGGTGGTACTCCAGCATGGCTACAGTTAAATAGATGAAACAAAAGTGAACGGAAGCATATATATATATATATATATATATATATATATTATATATATATATATAATATATTGTTATCGCCATATTAATATGGCATTCTTATATCTATAAGAATGCCATATTAATATGGCGATAATAATTAATTTCCAGTAAACGCTGCCATAATCTCTTTTATGAGACTTAGTATTTTAATATTTTCTAATATATATATATATATATCTATATATATATATATATATATATATATATATATATATTATATATATATATGTATATATATCTATATATTAATATATATATGTAGGTATACATCGCTAGCCACTTCACATTCATTATTTTCTCTCCCTGTTTCTTTCTGTCTTCCATTCTGTGGAAGAGCGTACGCTCGAAACATTTAAGACTTTTTTCACTTGTCGAGCTTTTATCTAATACATCTGTTTCTTGTTTACACCACCTGTCTTTGTCTTTTGTTTTTTTTTGTCAATTCTCCTCCTATATGTGTGTGTGTGTGCGTGTACGTGTCTGTGTGTACGCGCGTGTGTGTGTATCTATTTATATATACACATGTATACACCTATACGTACATTCATATGTATATATTTTGATAGATAGATAAAACTTACTTGGAAGAGGATGCGTGGTGTTCAATCATATAATAATATATATAATAAATATGTGGATATATACATACATATATGTACATACTGACATCTATACATATATATGTATGCATAATCTGGGCACACTACGTCACACACACACACACACACATATATTTATTCCAACGAACATGCACAGTATTTGTGTATGCATACACAGATATGCTTGTAATAAGTTTATGTATGTATATATATATATATGTATGTATATATATTAAATGTATGTATGTATATACATACACATATATATATATCTATAATATATATATATATATATATGTATATACCTATATGTATGTATGTATATACATATATGTATGTATATACATACACATATATATAATATATATATATATATATATATATATATATATATATATATATATATCTATATATATATATATACATATTATACATATATACATGCATATACGTGCATGTATACAGATGTAGGTGAATATGTAGCAATATCGTGTATGCATTTATGCAAATATGAACGCTATCAACAGGTCACATCATATAGTGATAGGAAACATTTTCATTTTATTTTACATGGCGAAGGAGAATTTTTTTTTTGAAAACGTTTGCCATATTCAATTCGTCAAATACAGTCACGTGAGAGCCAAGTCAATTTCAAATTACTTGCCGAGATAAAGCTTCTCATTTCACTTAACGCGCATGTCAAACTTTATTTGAACTTCATTAGCTTTATCAAACGTCATATTCATGGAACGCATCGTACGTACATTCTAACTGATTTCACTGCTCTTTTAGTTGCATGACTTACTTTTCATTATTTGGGAATAAGCATGGATGCTCACTGAATAAAGTTAATACGTACAAACATACATACATACACACATGCAAGCATACATACGTACAGACATACTTAATACACTCTCTCTGTCTCTCTGTCTCTCTCTCACGCACATGGACACACGTATACATATATGTGTTTGACGGCTCCCTAGATCTTCTGTGTATTTTAATCACAAATACTTATTACACGTCATGTTGATATTACGTGTAAATGGGAGGGGCAAATTTCAAATCATTGTAAAATATTGCTTCCTCTCTTTCTCTCTCCTCTCTCTCTCTCTATATATATATATATAATAATTAGATGTATATATATATATAATAATATATGCATGTATATATATAAATTACAGAAGAACCAATCTTTTATCAATTCAACATGACATAATAATTTATAATAATAATTAATAATAATAATAATAATAATAATAATAATAATAATAATAATAATGATATATATATATATATATAATATATATATATAATATATATATATGTATATTTATATATATGTATATATATATATATATATATATATGTATATATATATTATTATACCTATCTATCAGTATATATATATATATATATATATAATAATATATATATAATATATATATTATATATATACATGTATATAGAGGTGTCGTGCAAGCACACACACACGCAGACACACAGACACACATGTTATTCTATATAGTTAACACGTTCCCATATATTTTCATTACGATGTGTCTGTTTTATAGGGCTATATGTAGATTTGTTTCTAGATCGTTGGAAATATTGTAGTTAAAATGACTTCAAACTTCTTCGCTTTAATTAGCAAACACAAACACACAGGCACACACACACACACACACACACACACACACACACCACACGCACACACTATATTTGCTCTCTGTATCCTATAATGTAAGCACTGTTAAAGGTATGATAAATGACAGGTGTGATTAATGGAGTTGATGTTCACATCGTTTTGCAGCGCAACAAATGTGGCTCTGAATCACCTCACACACCGAATATTTACGTGTAGACACTTAGATGCACAGTGTTTGCATTATAATGTGCGTACTCACGGAAGAAAGAGGCCGACTGTGTGAGAAAGAGAAATTGAGATAGATAGATACCTAGAGAGAGTGATAGATAGATAGGTAGTTAGATATGTTTCTTTATTAGCCACACAGGGCTGGACACAGACAGGACAAATTACAAGGTAGAGCTTTTCTTTTGGGGGTAAAAAAAGGGGGTTTGGTTTTCGATCAAAAGGGAGCGTAAAGGGAAAGAAAGAGGACAAAAAAAGCGGGAATAACATTTAAAAAAAGAAGTGGGGTGGAAAAAAAGGGAAAGGAAAAAATTGATCAATAGGGATCGTTATCACAGAAATGTCAATATGAAGTGTAAAGGGGAGGACAGGTGAGGTTTATCCGTGGAAAGAAAAGCCTACGGAAAAGACCACGGTAACCTCGGTCAATGAAGTCACATGTTATATTTATTTATTTTGTTTTGCAAATAAGCAACTCTCTGTATTAATTTTTACGGTTCACCAAGGTGAACTTAAAAGAACAAGGTATGGATATTAAATTAGCGACAGGAAAATAAGTTATCTAATTTTTTTATATGGATGACTTAATTCTCCATGGCAAAGTCGAAACTAAGTTTGAAGGACGCACTACTGTGTAATATGAAAGCTTACATTGATGATATTGGGATGTAAATTGGTCTTAACTCTATAGTTGACCAGTGAACCTGAAATTCCCGTAAGCCCCGTGTCACACCGTTTTGCAACTCCGAGCATTTCAGTCTGACGAGTCACCTGTATAACTTAACGCTTTACTTGCACAAAACCAATGATCATCCACTGATCGGCCATAACAAAATAACGAAAAACCTTATATATATATATATATATATATATATATATACTAGCAGTATCGCCCGGCGTTGCTCGGGTTTGTAAGGAAAATAGCTATATAAGCATTTTAGAGATGTAAAGTCTAATAGCCATCTCAATATGGTTAACCACAAAGGGGGGGGGGGTGTTACTGTAGCTTTTTACGTTCTGAGATTTAATAATAAACTTTTAGAGAGTTACTTCCCTTATATATGCCAAAAATGCATTAAAAAATGGGGAAAATGATGGTATTTTTTTTTAAATCGAAAACTCATCGTAGACGCGCGCTAATACCAAGAAGGGCTCGATATGAATCACGACTATAAGATACCCGGTTTTGGTTAAAATGCACCGCAAAATGTGGGAGTAGTTAGGAATCTAAATCGTAGGAGACAGACAGCACACAATCTTACTTTTATATATATATATATATATATTGAGTCATTCCGTAGATAATGCCGTTTTTGAAAGTCAGAGGGAGATGGGATAAACTATGTGCATCAACCTGTTATAAACGCAGGTAGTAAGTTTACCTTGGCTTATTCTTATTGCAAGTTTTGAAAAGTGAAATTCGATTTTAACAATTATTTTTTTAAAGCTAGAATTGAAGTGGCAAAGCAGCATATTCGGCATGTTTTTCGTTATGGGGACAATAGAGGCAACAACGCAACGGAAAGTAAGGGGAATATTAATCCAGTATATGGGAATCGGACCATATACATAAAACAGTGCCAACGGTGGTTCCAGAAATTCCGAGAACTAAAATACGGCATCGTCCTGGAAGATCTGTAGAACCCTGGTGGAACAAAATCCTATTGTAACTATTGAGAAACTAGCAGAGTAGCTTGGATTTGGTCATTTAACAATTCATCGACACATGCGCGAGAAGAAAAACGACCATCTTTGATTTCAAGACGAAAGGTCTTCCATCAGGATAATGTTTGGCCATATACAGTGAGGATCACATTGTAAAGGCTGGAGTAGGTTGAATGGGAAATGATGCCCCACCCACCATATTGTCATACATTCCTCCATCTGATTATCATTTATTCCGTAATCTTCAAAATCATATGGACGGAAAAATATGAATTTTGCATAGATAAGAAAAGTACCGAGAAGTATTCTTCATCACGGACAAGTGAATTTTGCAAGAGGGGCTTTGTAAGCCTGAAAGATAGATAGAAGATCATTGTAGAACATGAAGGAGAGTATATTTTAGATTAAAAAAGAACTTTGTTCATCTTAATTTTGAAACCTAAAAGTGTAAAATAACCACATTATTTATGGGATGACCCAATATATACAAATACACATGCACACACTTATATAAGCATAGATATGTGTGTATACAAATACATATACATACAAACACATTCACACACACACACACATACACACACACACATATATATATATATATATATATATATATATATAATATATATATAATATATATATATATATATTATGTAGGTCCCGGTTTGAGTCGGGGTTAACCACAGTAAATAAGGTACTCAATACATAGCAGAGTAAAGTAATTTATTTTATGGAAGGAGCTTCTACAGGACTAGAACTGTTTTATTCAGATGAAATCTTGAAGATTTCATCTGAATGAAACAGTTCTAGTCCTGTAGAAGCTCCTTCTATAAAATAAATATATATATATATAATATTTACACGGGGACACACACGCATATAAACACGTACACACACACACATATGTGTATGTGCGTGTCTTTGTGTGCTTTTTGTGCTTTGTGTATTTGTGATGATATCTGTTTTAGTATCGGCTAAAAAAAAATCGGTGCGTCTTACAAATATATTACAGAGGAGATGTGCCTGAGTAATGCATTAACTTATTACTGTGTAACTAACGCAAGTTATCTATTGATATCACTCACTTTAATCACCGACTGAGGCCTACGTGTAAACATGATAACGGATCTGAATTAAAATCACCACCAGACTAATAAGTCAACCTTAAATAAACATGACAAGCTACACGAAAACAAAACCCGTTTTACGATTATGAATTATTCGGACTATTAAATTCATCTTTTAAGATGAAACAATATTTTTTTTTTTAATATTTACATGTAGATATAAATATTAGAATAAAGTATTTTATCTTTAAAGATTTGCTTAATAGTCCGAAAATTTATATGCGTATTATCAATAACTCATTCCAGACATTTATTTATTTAAAAAAAATCGTATTATTCACCGAAAGTTGAGAAATCGAATACACATTTTGAAATTGATGTTCAAAAAAAAAAAAAAGAAAAACAACAAACAAACAAATAATAAAAAAAAAACGTGAAAAGTGGAAAGATGAAAAATACTGCATCGACAAAGACGAAGAAAACCTCTGAACACACAGAAATGATAACAATCTAAATGGAAGGGAACTGCAATTGATACTTGAAATCCAGCACAGAAAACAGGAAAAAACACAAGGGAAGAAATATAACACACACTATCGAAAGATACACTCCGATATTACATGCATATTTTACAGCTGCTTGCACTATGTAAATGAAAACCATCATAATGCCGGCGTATATTATGCGCAAAAACTCTCATTTAAAAATAATTTTTGATAGAAACTGATTAAGTACTTCTAGACAATAGATGCTAAAAAACAGGACACATGCACCCACTCCCCTATATATCTATAGATAATATCTCTATCTACCCACTATCTATCTGTCTATCCATCTATCTATCTATCTATCTATCTATCTATCTATCTATCTATCTATCTATCTATCTATCTATCTATCTATCTATCTATCTATCTATCTATCTATCTATCTATCTATCTATCTATCTATCTATCTATCTATCTATCTATCTGTCTATCTGTCTAGCTATCTATCTATCTATCTATCTATCTATCTATCTATCTATCTTCGTTTTTTTTTCCTCTTCCCCTTTTTTTCCCCTTTTTTCTTCTTTTTTTCATTTCTCTTTTCTTTTGTTCCTTTTCCTTTTCTTCTTTTTTTTCTTTTTTTTCTTTTTTGTTCTTTTTTCCCCTTTTACGATCCCTTTTGATCGAAAACCTACGCCACTTTTTTTTTGTTTTTTTTTGTTTTTTCATCCCCCAAAAGAAAAGCTCTACCTTGTAACTTGTCCCATCTGTGTGCAGCCCTGTGTGGCCAATAAAGAAACTTATCCATCTATCTATCTATCTATCTATCTATCTATCTATCTATCTATCTATCTATCTATCAATCTATCTATCTATCTATCCATCTGTATGTCTGTCATGCACATACACATACGCATTCAATTATATACATACCTACAATAAAATTGCTCTTAAGCGCAAAAGAGCATACAGTAGACGTAGTACCAGATATTTCAAATGTACAAAACCTCGCTGTAGATAAAATAAGCTTGTATCAAATTTCGGATGAAGCGATGTGATTGCAGAATACAAAAACTCATTCTTTGCCGGGACGCGCAAGTCCCAAGTTTCATCCAAGTTGAATCTCTTTCATATATTGTGTCTTCAATATATGGAGCTATTCTGTAGTGATCAATGAAATGTGGATGATAGTTGCGATAAAATATCAATTTAATGAACATACTAGACATATCTAAAAACGCTTTAAATTAAGCAAGAATTATTAAGTATGATAATGGTATAACATAGCAAGAGTTAAAGAATTCAATTCAATAAGATGTATTAGTTTCAAATTTTGGCACAAGCCCAGCAATTTCGGGGTGGGGTTATGTCGATTTTATCGACCCTAGTTTTCAATAGCTACTTTTCATATCAACCCCCTAAATATAAAGGCAAAGTCGACCCTGCGAGTGTCTAAACAAAGAACGTGATGTCAGAAGGATTGCTGCTAAGAATTTCTCTTGGAGCGGTAAAGATTCTGTCACGACGCAAATTTAATTCGAAAAGAATTATTAAATTCATTACTAGTATTATTATTATTATTATTATTATTTTGAATGTGTCCACACAAAGTCATTCCTGAGTGACATCTTGATGTGTCACCGACATCGATACTAAATCATGAAATCTGGGTAAACCAGTAAGCACATTGATATCATCAGGATTAAGAAAATATTTGATGCTGTTGTAACAACAACCAACGGAAAGAGGATAGCTCCTTTAAGATCTTATACTGAAAAATCTAAAAGAAATGTAAAAGTTTGGAAACGAAAATCTTCAGAAGAAAATAGAAGGAAAAAAAACATCCCTTTCAGTCGTGGGAACAATCAACAACGGAATGAAAAGGAAATGCAAAAGGTGAAAACAAAACACAATTTCAAGAAAAAGGAACAGACAGGTATAACATAAAATACAACTCAAAATGTAGTACTTGAATTTAAAGAAGGCCCGAAAGCTTAGATTTTTACTAAAAAGCAAAACATCCGTCGTTCTCAAAGGCGACAGCACTTCGTTGATCAAAACAAACTGTTTTCCTCAAACTCAAAAGCGTTTGCAGCAAAACTATCCAAGGAAATAACAGAAATCTATACAAAGCCAAGAGCAAGAGAATAATATTTTGTTAGGAAAGTAGTGAACGTGGATGGATTTCCGTAAGCGACATTATGAAAAATAACAAATGTTACGAAAGAAGTAGCTGAGACACTACAAATACTAAATAACTCTAGAAGAATCCATAAAAATAGAAAATAACCAAGGTTTGACTAAAGTATTTAGCAGATACCTACGCATTTCATGTGGGTATTTCTTTATCCCTGGGGTATCGACATGGGGATTTTAGAAATATAAAACGATCTGATGAGTATGATATGTCAGGGGGAGAAATGAGTTAGGGACGAACACCTGAATGTAATTCACAAATTACAACGATTCGGTTTGAATATAGGATGAAAATAAATGGCAGCAACTGGAATAACTTTGATTCGAGGTGTGTTGGGCTGCTTTTGACCTGGTCCTGAATAATACCAGAGGCGAAAATAATGAATAACACGAGCATCATCACTGCAAATAAACGTTTGGAGCATCAACTCGAGAGATTCCTGAGACTTCACAATCTGTAATATACACCTAACGTATTGAGACGCGCGCGTGTGTGTTTGTGAGTGTGTGTGTTTGTGTGAGAGCCTGTGTGTTTGTGTGCTTGTGTGTTTGTGTGCCTGTGTGTGCTTGTGCTTGTGTGTGTACTATTTACTCTTTACTCTTCAACTTGTTTCAGTCATTTGATTGCGATCATGCTGGAGCACAGCCTTTAGCCGAGCAAATCAACCCAAGACTTATTTTTGTAAGCCTAGTACTAATCGTATCGGTCTATTTTGCCGAACCGCTAAGTTACGGGGACGTAAACACAATAGCGTCGGATGTCAAGCGATGTTGTGGGGACAAACAGAGACACACAAACATACACGCCCACATATAGAATATACATATATACGACGTGCTTCTTTCAGTTTCCGTCTACCAAATCCACTCACAAGGCTTTGGTCGGCCCGAAGATATAGTAGAACACGCGTGTCCAAAATGCCACGAGGTTGGTGTGTGTTTGTGTGCGTGTGTGTGTGTATTTGTGTGCGTGTGTGTGTTTGTGTGCGTGTGTGTCTTTGTGCTTGTATTTATGCGTGTGTGTGTGAACGTGTGGGCACGCACGCGTATGTGTTGTTATTTGCTTACATGTTATAATAAAACCAGTTTTACAATTAAATTACAGTATTACGCAATATATTTGACTGAGTACAGTCCGATGATGGGTTAACATCGAAGTTACTGTCAATACTTCTCTCAATAACATTTATGTGTGTGTTTGCGTGAGGATGCATATATACATATTGTGGTGCTCCGTCGGTTCCGACGACGACGGTTCAAGTTAATCCGATCAACGGGTCAGCCTGCTCGTGAAATTAAACGTGTAAGGTAGAAATTTTAAGCTGTTTCCATTATTTTGTCCAAACCCTGTATATATGAGTGTATCTATCTATCTATCTATCTATTATCTATCTATTTTTCTATCAATATATATATTATATATATATATATATATATATATATATATATATATATATATATATATATATATATATATATATAACAACGCGAGGACGTGGAACAAATATAGTATTATTGGACGCTCAGGAAAGAAGGAAAGAAGGAGGACTTAAAGTTTCGAGCGGAGCTCTTCGTCGGAAACATAGGAGGAGAAGGAAAGATCCAGAGAAGGGAAGACAGAGGGAAAAAATCGCCAACGGTACACACAATATATATATTGTGACCGACAAGCTGAATCCCAGTGACCTTTGTGTGAGCACAGTTTATCCCAGACCATGCCTTTCTTTTGCTGGGCTCAAATCGCATTTACCGACCCACGGAAGATGAACCTCCATCAGCTGTTCTTCCAATATATCTGTGCACAGATTTCGATGCCGGGTATGCCATAAGGTCTGCCAATCTAAGGGAGGCCTCAAAAGACATATTAAGATCCACAAAGAGCAGAACTGAACTGTAGATATTGGTTGTCCAAATCAGATATGCAATCTATGTGGGTGTCATTTCAATACAATGTCTAGTTTAAAAAAACATATCAAACGCCATGATGGATCTAAGGTGTAAGTGCACGAGGTGGTCAGACTCTGCATAAGGAGAAGACAACCACCATGTATTATTATATATATATATATATATATATATATATAGATATATATATATATATATATGTACGGATATATGCATATGTATAAAGGTATATTTTAATGCATGTATGTGTGTGTGTTTGTGTTTGCAGGTGTGCACATATGTATGCAAATGAATATATTTCTGTCTGTATGAAGAATTAGTGTTTTAAGTGTATGCTTGTAAGTGACATTCTCAATCACACACAAGATCTGGTAATTCAACGGTTCCATCGTATCCACTCTAAGACGTTCTATAAAAGATAACAACCTATCGATCCTTCTTTCTCTCTCTCTCACTCGCTCGCTTCGTATCTGTCTGTCTATCTAAATACATATATACATGCGCACATAGAAATGAATAGAGTGATGGATAAGCGAATAAAGGGATCGGTTAACAAATGTCTAGATTGATGAATAGATTGTTTGGAAGATAGACAGATAGAGAGATAGATAGATAGATAGATAGATAAATACACAAACCGATAGACAGATAAATATGTAGATAGGTAAATAGATAGATTGGTTGATAGATAGATAGATAGATAGATAGATTATAGATATTGTATATATATTTAATATACATATATATATATATATATATATAATATATATATATATATATATATATATATATATATATATAGGCGCAGGAGTGGCTGTGTGGTAAGTAGCTTACCACACGTGGCATCTTGGGCAAGTATCTTCTGCTCTAGCCCCGGGCCGACCAATGCCTTGTGAGTGGATTTGGTCGACGGAAACTGAAAGAAGCCCGTCGTATATATGTATGTATGTGTCTGTGTTTGTCCCCCTAGCATTGCTTGATATGCTGGTGTGTTTACCCTCCCCCCCCGTCACTTAGCGGTTCGGCAAAAGAGACCGGTAGAATAAGTACTGGGCTTACAAAGAATAAGTCCTGGGGTCGGTTTTCTCGACTAAAGGCGGTGCCACAGCATGGCCACAGTCACATGACTGAAACAAGTAAAAAGTAAAAAAGTAAAAAGCATATATACAGAGAGAGAGAGAGAGAGAGAGACGTGCATGCATACGTTGACTGACTGTCATATAGATACATTATACAGACACAACCTTATATGTATATAAATGTACGTAGCTACAAATGTATTTGTTCATATGTTTATATGTATATAGATAAACGCAAACAAAACCTAAGCAGCGTGCACACCGTCGATGGCGCTGTTGTAGCAGCTATTCTCTTTTATCATCTACCAAACTTTTAACATAGATGCTGCCAAAGAAATGTCTAAGTGTAATATAATTACCGCAACCAACAATTCTAATTGGTGTTTAATTAGAATTCACCAATTTACTCGACAACGTAATTGCTTTTTCATATTTTCTTTTTATTATTGTTGCATTGTTTTTCTTTTTATTATTATTATTGTATTATACTAGTGCAATTTTATTTATTTTATTTTTTTGTTAATGTAAGAGTTTATTTCTTTATTTATTTTTTTGTTCTACTTCTGAAGCCGAACTAAAAAGAGACAAAATAGTTACCAATTAATCAACGTAACCAGTCAGAAAATCTAAATACATGTTATAAATTAAAACCTGCACTTGTTATATATAAATACCCAATCCTTACGTCTCATTCTAAGTTTCTAACGGGTTGACAGCGCAAGGAGCCGTGTAACCGTTGATTTGCGACTTCGATTGTTGCCTGGGTTAGCTCATTATTTCTCTGTCAATTGTTTAAATACAGATGTTACTTTTAATCGATGATTATATATATATGAAGTGGGTGAGCTGGCAGAAACGTTAGCACGCCGGGCGAAATGCGTAGCCGTATTTCGTCCGCCGTTATGTTCTGAGTTCAAATTCCGCCGAGGTCGACTTTGCCTTTCATCCTTTCGGGGTCGATAAATAAGTACCACCAGCTACGCACTGGGGTCGATGTAATCGACTTAATCCTTTGTCTGTCCTCGTTTGTCCCCTCTATGTTTAGCCCTTTGTGGGCAGTAAAGAAATATATAGTTATATATATTATTCATTATTATGATATATTGATATAGTTATTATTGTGTCTGTATATATATATATATATATATATTATATATATATATATATATATATATATATTATTAATATTATATATACATATATACACAATTACACAAAATGTGACCGCCTGTGTACCGTTGAAGATTTTTTCCCTCCGTCTTCCCTTCCTTGGATCTTTCCTTTTCCTATGTTTCTGGCGAAGGCTCCGCTCGTAACGTTAAATCCTCTTTCTTTCCTTCCTTTGCCGAGCGTCCAATAACACTATACTTGTTCCACGTCCTCATGTTGTTCTGTTTTCTCTTTGTGTTTTCATGTTGGGATTAGATTTATATACATATATACATACACACACACACACACACACACACACACACATATATATATATATATATATATATATATATATATATAGTTAATCCAAACAAGGAAGCACAAAAAAACACAACAACGCGAGGACGTGGAACAAATACAGTATTATTGGACGCTCAGGAAAGAAGGAAAGAAGGATGGTTTAACGTTTCGAGCGGAGCTCTTCGTCGGAAACATAGGAGAAGGAAAGATCCAGAGAAGGGAAGACAGAGGAAAAAATATCGCCAACGGTACACACGTGGTCACATTTTGAATATATATATATATATATAATGAAGGGTGAAATTAATTAATTTGGAATAATTATCAATTACACCAAGTAGTCTTCGGCATGTAAAAGCCTCATTCGAGGAAAATTTAAGTAATACTAAGCAATAAAGGGTTTAGCAACGAATTGCCTTACCACATACCGAATTTAGAATAGCAGTCAAAGAGTTATAGCTATTTCTTCTACTAAAAAGGGAGATCTCAGTAAAAACAGCAATTGCTGTTTTTCTAAATTCGGTATGTGGTAAGGCATTCGTTGCTAAACCCTTTATGCTTAGTATATATATATATAATATATATTATAATATATATATGCAGGCATTTGTGTGTGTATTTACGTTATAGTTTGTATCTGGTCACATGACAACGTTGAGATAGGGGTTGTTCCTTTATGTTCCACAACATTAGCGGTTGGGCAAATGCGGCCGACAGAACAAGTACCATATATATATATACTAAGATTCATTTCTCCGAGAAACACTTGAAAGCTGACTCGCAGCAAATCTGCAAACCAAAGTCTAAACAGACGTCATACATAAAACTGTACATACAATCCATCGATGCATATGTATGAGCTAGAGAACAAACAAAAAGAAGCAGCGCGGCGCACAACTTTTTGGGCTTACATTTGCCTGATACTAATTTTATATGAGGTCCATATCTCCTGACGTGCTGTGGGCAGAGTACCCGTATATATATATATATATATATATATATATATATATATATATATATATATATATAATATATATATATATATATATAGATTATTATATATATATATATATATTACCGAATATATGATTTATAAACATCTCCATGTGCTTCGTAGAGAGCAGTTGCCTGTTCGACTTCGACGGTGTTGGTCGTTTATTTATGATGTGTTCAGAATCAGTTCTACCGATGAGCATAGACGCATTTTTTATGCGGTAAGTGCGAAATCCCAGGTGATATAGGACTAAATTCATTTTTTAAATGTCTTGCTTTGAAAAACTGCATTGGGTATGATTAGTGAAATTTTTGGTAGTAATGACTTATGTCCCTCTGAGTGTGAGGCATTTATGTGTAATAATGCCCTCTATATAATATATATATATATATTATATACATATTAGAGGGAAACTACTATGTGGACACCCTTATGCTAGTGGTTTCCTTCTAATATGTATATAATACAATTTTACTGAACCTTCGGGTTTTTTTATATGCTAGACAACTGGTGTGAAAACAATGTTAATTTAATGAATACCTAATTTTGTCACCCTCATTATAAATTTATATATATATATATATAGATATATATATATATATATATATATATATGTATGTATGTATGTATGTTTGTATGTATGTATGTATGTATACACACGTAAAGATATGCATGTGTGTGTATGTGCACGTCTGTGTTTAGTTTGCTTGCATCCGAATTGTACAGAACGGGAGAGGAAATGTGAGTCTATATGTGTGACAAGAAAGAGAATTTCCTCCAAGCTCATTGATGATCTTCTCTTGTTTAGTAGTGCATTTGTGTTTAATTATTTAAAGCCCATACTTCCTTCTGTTTCTCTTGACATGACATGGCCTGAGTATCGCCTTTCTCATATAACTAGCGATATGATATGACGTACATATACGACAAGTGCTCACCAGTGTGGTTAAGACGTTTGCATAACCTTTAGGATTTCTTTCCACTGCGCTCATCGTTTAAGTGTCTTCTATGTCATCCATATTCTTAAGGCAGATTCGAAACGAACAATTAATGAAAGGTAACAATTATGAAAGCTAACGATTTTGATTTCTTTTCATCATCCATGGTGCATTTCATCGTCAGCGTGCATTTTCCCTCTTATTCAGGAATATGGTTTCTGCTTTGCATTATCTACATGATATATCTCGTTGGTTAAGGCAGGGCTGCTTCAGGTGTGCTTTTGTCTTGCGGGCAATATAATGTACACGTATGTGTGTCTGTGTGTACATATATACATGTGTGTGTGATAATGTGTGTGTGTTTGTGTGTGCGCGCGCGCGCGCGTGTGTGTGTGTGCGTGTGTGTGTGTGTGTGTGCATAACGCATTCGAGGTGCATTCCAGATGATCTGAGATATGTTTGTGAGGAGCTATTCTAACCGTCTAAGATTACTGTAGTCCAGACTGAAACAAACGGCTGCGGCAGAACAGGGTGCATAGTATGTAGTAGAATTCAGTCGCAATGTGAAGTCGCTATGATATAAAGTTTCAGATAGACTAGGAAAAAACTTTACAGAGACTTAGGAAAAGTTCCAGATTATTTGTGGATTACTTTGCTTGAGCCACGCTTCTCTTCTTTCGCTATTTTTCGCTGTTCTTCAGTAGACACCAGTCAAAGCAATTCCACCGGGAATATCTCCATGATCCCCTTTGTTGACATCGAAGCCACCATTTACATCCCTTGGGGTGTCCATCACTTAAACAATGTGATGCACAGTACGATTGACTCGAACTCATGTTCGTAGCAAAAAGAATATTTTAAACACACAACTGATCCAACACCTATATGAATTTTAAAGAAATTGTTTCTTGAATTCTTCTTTAATTGAATTCCTCTGGCCTGACAGTGAATGGAGAGGGGTTTGATGGTGTTCAGGAAGAAATTTCGTCGCAAACGGTCAGAGCATCTGTAAATGGACAATGTACCAGTTGACAATTCTATCCTGGTGACCAATAACTTGACAGAGACGAGCCTTAGATCTCTACGTCTTCCTAGAGTCCAAGCCTTGCTTCCACCTAAGAGCAGCCGTTTTGGAGACAACAAGATGCTGAAGGAGGTTGTGACACGGCTCCTAGTCGCCTTTTCCTGGGATGTTGGAGAACCCGGTATATCGCATTCACGAATTCGTCGGAACAGCAGAATGTGCATTCAGGCAAGAGAATCCTGCTTTGAAAAACATTAGAATTTTGTACTTGTTTGAAAGTAATAAAATGTCTGTCTTGGAAAGGTTAAATCTGATTTATTTATGCCCACACACACACACACATACACACAAACACACTCACACACATAAACACACGATTGTGGACGACGGGTTTGCATGTAGAATATTAAAGAAATTAACTCACGGGGCAGTAGTCAATAGCAGAAAATATGTACCTAATGCGATTGACCCACAGTACGATTGACCCGAGACGATATTAGTAGCGAAGCAAACATCTTAAACATACAGTTGTTCCTACTCCTATATGAATTTTGAAGAATTTTTGAAGTTGTTTCTTGAATTCTATTATTAAATTCCAGCAAAGGGCGCAAGTGATATTTCATTATTCAAATATTGTTAGCTATATGTGTGTGTTTTTCTTTTTCTATTATCTTATTTAGAGAAAAGGATATTAGATGTATATCTCCCATTGAGATTACAGAAAATTCCTGCTGGTTTTTCTAATCAATATTTAAGATGAAACATTGTGGAGTCTTTAATGATGGAGATAATAGCATGCGAAGTAAAAGAGAGTGGAATGAAATGGAATCGGTTGTTGTCTTTGACGAGGGGACATAATTATCACTGGAATTAAGTCTTCATAGAGCTATAGAAGTTCAGTTCATATTAAACCCGAATTGCTTGGCAATATTCCACCTTTGTATGTAGTTGTTTCTGTATTCATATTTACTGCCTTTGTCATGGTGAGAAATAGCAAGAAAGCAATAAAGATAGACAGAGACGGAGAGGATAAATGGGGGGAAACTAATAGGTAGAAATAACGGTCAATGTGAAATATCACACATATATACACTCACTCATACACACAGATTTCAATATCACAATTTCACTTACAGTGAAGCTTATATATGGACAGATTTGCACGTGACTAGGTGTGAGAATTCTAGTCTTGGTTACGTGAAGGGCAAAAGTTGAAGCGTTGACAGATTTAAACGATCCTTGCTTAAACTTGAATAATAACCTTTGACTTGATATTGTAGGATTCTGATTCAGGTCATACAAAGTTGAAATGGTAGTGGTGGAGGAGGGGGTTTTGGTGGCGGTGGTTGTGATAGGACTTCATTACACGGAGAAATATAATGAGAATTCTGGCATGGACGATTAGGGATGTAGATTCCGTAATATCCAGAGGAGAATAAAATGAAGAGGCGCAATTGTTTGAGCGCTAAAGACTGGTCACGGTCGACTCGACATTGAACCGATTTTGGTGAGAGTACTTTTTAGAACTGGTGGTGAACATACAAACACACACATGTAAAGCCACGCCGATATATACACACGGTGGGAGAAAGAGTTGGAGATAGAGAGACTGAGGGGGAGACAAAAAGACAGATTTGCACGTGACTAGGTGTGAGAATTCTAGTCTTGGTTACGTGAAGGGCAAAAGTTGAAGCGTTGACAGATTTAAACGATCCTTGCTTAAACTTGAATAATAACCTTTGACTTGATATTGTAGGATTCTGATTCAGGTCATACAAAGTTGAAATGGTAGTGGTGGAGGAGGGGGTTTGGTGGCGGTGGTTGTGATAGGACTTCATTACACGGAGAGAAATATAATGAGAATTCTGGCATGGACGATTAGGGATGTAGATTCCGTAATATCCAGAGGAGATAAAATGAAGAGGCGCAATTGTTTGAGCGCTAAAGATGGTCACGGTCGACTCGACATTGAACGTTTGGGAGAGTGACTTTTTAGAACTGGTGGTGAACATACACAAACACACACATGTAAGCCACGCCGATATATACACACGGTGGGAGAAAGGAGTTGGAGTAGAGAGAATGAGGGGGAGACAAAAAGAGAGGGAGGAAGAGCGAAAGAGAGGAGAGAGAGAGAGAGTGAGAGAGAGATGAGGAGAGGAGAGGAGCGAGAGAGAGAGAGAGGAGAGAGAGAGAGGAGAGAGGAGAGATAGAGAGAGAGAGGAGGAGAGATGAGAGAGAGAGAGAGAAAACATTTGAATTTAGCACATGAATTTCATTGATAGCACTTTCCCTGTCCTCAGAAAATGTACACATAAATACACTCACACAAACAAGAGAGAGAGAGAGAGAGAGAGAGAGAGAGAGAGAGAGAGAGAGAAAGTGTTTCAGAGAATGATGACAATTTTGAAATGAATGTTACGTCAGAAAGCCTGATGTCCAATAAGTCAGCGTTGAATCTGCCACGCCATATAAGAGGCGCCAAAACGACTAGGCCTAAGCGTTCCATAACTCGTCTCCAGACATTTCACCTGGCATATTTGTCTTACATCAAATAAATTTTGTCTTGAGAGCAGATTGATCAGGAGCACTTCAAATTCTGTTATGGTACAGCAAAATGCAAACTTCCTGATCAGGTCAGGCAGCGTCTCAGGCAAATCATGAATAAATATAAAGAGTTTCATTAAGATGGAAGCCATCTAGAAGAAACAGTAGATAGAAGATCGCGAGTTACAGCACTCAAAATATTCAAGCTCCAGTAAAGGTTGTCAAAAAGCCCTGTTTAATTATAAAGTTAAATAGTAGGGATTCCATGAAAACAATTAGAAGAGGCACATCGTGTTTTGTGAAAACAAGTGCGGAATGGACAGAGTCGATATTTATCGGTTGACAATAAAATATAGAAACAAGCATCTCCTGTCAATAAATCAATGGAGCTTTACGCGCTTGTCCAAACTACTAGAAATAGCAGCTAAACACACTCGAATCCTTGAAGAAAGTCATATTTCCTAAGGATAATGCAACCGTAATATGTATTACTCGAAAAGTGAGAATAAAGATGTTAACTCTAATTCCTCATCGACAGGAATAAACTGCGCTGAAAGCATCAGGTAAATTCCCATAATATCATTTGACAGGCATTTAATACCTAGCTTTACGCATGCCAATTACACACGGATCGTGTTCTGTTGCAATCACCACGTCTTGTACATTAAATAAATATACGAGATGATATCTAAAAGTTGCCGGGCTTGTTCTGTAGTGCGCCAACAGATGTCAGCACACGTTTGCATGCGCAGTGAGAGATAGCAGTGACCTTAAGAGAGAATTGCAGAAGGTCTCAAATCGCTTACTGAAAAAGATTTCAAAGCCAGATTCCAAAAGTGGCAGGAATACTGCGACCGTTTGCAGCGCAAGGTGACTAATTCGAGAGAGATGATGACAAAACTTAGGTAAATAAGTTATTTATTATTAAACATAACTAGTCCGAAAATTTTTAAACCCTCTTGTGTACTGTACTGTGTTGCCACCAAATGTTAAAGAGAGGTGACTCTGCTGTTAATGGAGTTCAACTGATCGTAACGTCATGTCTTTCAGCAAGATGTGTCTTTGAATAAAGCATCACAAGTTCCACTCAAAAGGTCTCTGAATAAGGGCTGTTTAAGTATGTTGAACGAAACACCCATGTTTCCAGAGCTGAATTACCCAAACCCCGAATAGTTCCTTTCAACACATGGCTATGATGCTCCCCCACTACTTCTGCTCGTGATCAGAGATGTATATATAGTCAGGAACTAATTGAAATGCTCAACTGGTTAAGCTCAAACAAATGAAAAGCGAATCAGTGGTATTGATAAGATGAGTTACTGTAACCAATTGTTTATACCGAGTGAAAACAATGTACACGATAACTCTTTCAATCAGTTAAGAGCAGAAGCCATGAGAGCCACTGCCTGGTACTGAATCAGGGCATGAATGCCAATGCTTGCCACAGCATTTGAACAATTATTATTATTATTGTTATCATTATTATTATCATTATTAGTATTATTATCATTATTATTATTATTATTATTATTATTATTATTATTATTATTATTATTATTATTATTATTATTATTATTATTATTATTATCATTATTAATATTATTATGATTATTATTATTATTATTATAATTAGTATCATCATCATTACCATCATCATCATCATCATCATTATTATTATTATTATTATTATTATCATTATTATCATTAGTATCATCATCATTACCATCATCATCATCATCATTATTATTATTATTATTATTATTATTATTATCATTATTATTATTATCACTGAGCTGACAAAATCGTTAGCAACCCGGGCAAAATGCTTAGCCATACTTCGTCCATCTTAACGTTGTCAGTTCAAATATCACCGAGGTCACCTTTTTCCTTTTGTCTTTTCGGGGTCGATAAATCAAGTGCCAGTGAAACGCTGGTGTCGATGTAATCGACTACTTCACTCCCACCCCAAATTTCTGACATTGTGCCTATAGTAGAAACGACTATTACGTATATATTTGCTCGAAAATCACACATTCCACAGAAGGTTACACATCTCAGACGATACCTTGTGGAGTATTTAATGATGGAGATAATATCATGCGAATTAAAAGGGAGCGGATTGAAACGGAATCCTTTGCTATATTTGACGAGGAGACATAATTATCACTGTAATTAAGTCTTCATACGGCTATAGAATGTCAATTCATATTAAACTTGAATTGCTTGGATTAATACCTGCAACAACAAACACAGCCACCACGACGTCAGCTGCATTAACAAGAATAATCTCAGCTTAAGATCAACGCCCAGAAGTACAACCAGAATTGCATAAACAAATCCGGCAGCAATGTTTGTTCTGGATCAAATGACATTGAAATCATTTCTAAATCTGCGCCAGTTAGATTGATAACCGTGACTGCAGAAAAGCAAAAATCTCACACGGTCCTTAAGGACTCGTCCTTTCGATCATAGATTTAGTAACTACAGGTGACCACGAGCTAAAAAGCAGTAACAACAGCAGCAGCAGCAGCAGCAACTGCAACATCAACAATGTCCACAACACTAACATCAGCAACATTAGCAGCTGAAGCGATTGGGTTACAATGCCACTAATACTATGTTTTTTTCCGATGTTTTCAGATCAATTTTTACGTCACGTTTCCAGGGTCCTTGAAAACGACAAAAGATAAGAATTAATATACAAACGCAAATTAGGCAATCAACTTTTTATACATACTCATACATTTATAAATGCGACCTAAAATGCATAAGGCACAAACCGGCAAGGGGGCATGATTCAGGCACTCTACAGCTACATGTTTTTTTAAAAATTGTTCTGCTATCATTCCTGTTATTGTCATTTTGCTTTTTTTAAAAAAATGGGGGGGGGGGGCTGGTTTGTCAGGATATCTAACAACTAAAGGCTGAAGAGGATTAACATTATTAATTTTAGATTTACTTAGATTTATTATTCTAGATTTGTAATTATTATCAGGGCCTACATCAGGAACGTTATTAGTGTTAGCGTTCTTATTCGAATGCCGTTTTATTTTATTTCTATTCATGGAAGCTATAATGGATCCTCGATTAGACATTGGGGAGATGGAGATTTTATCAAAGATTTATTACAAATTGAGTAATACTTGTGGTGCTTTGGAAAATTGCTCTTCAAGGTCTTGAAAAACAACTTAGGCAAAATCTTAAATCTTAAAATAAAAGAGAAAAAAGTGAGAGGCAAAGCAGATTATTTCGCGTTTTCTAGAATTGTATTGTTTAGTCATGTTAGACTTTTCCGAATTAGGATGTTTATACTTATATTTGCTATATTTAATACTAGATTGTATTCCACTAGGTATGATATGATTACTACGTGGCTTATGTTTATCAATACAGGGCTTGCGCTAATAGTTTTAGAGATAGAGTTAGGCGATTATTTGCTAATTTTATTTAAAGTTTAGTTTTAAGTATGTAAGAATTTGATCACCAACACCACTTAGTTTAAAGGCGTTATTGTAAACCGGGTTATATTGATTAAAGATCTTCTCGTTGTCAGATAAATTTGAGGTTCTAATGGAAATAGCTATGACGATGCTATTGATAGTTAATCTAACATAATTCGAGGAAACGTCAATATATTTCAGGGATTCACTAGGTTTTTGAAATGGGTAGTTTAATTCAATATTAAGGTCTAATGTTACGTCCAGAAAGTTGACTGCCTTAGAATTAATATCAAATATAACATTAAGGTTGAAAAAATCCTAACAATAAAGTTCCTGCATATTTTGCATCTTTTTTTACCCCCTATTTAGATAGGCAATGGGTAACAAGGAGCGCACCGTCCCTGGAAAGAACTCCGAATTCAATTAGGAATATGATATTTCCATTATCACCATCACCCTGATAGGTGGAAGCAGCGCCACAATTTTTATCAGCTCCCTAGTTATCATTATCATTATTAGTATTGTCATAGACACCATCCGTCCCGTCCTGCACATCCACATCCCCCTCATCATCATCATAATCATCATCGTCGTCGTCGTCGTCGTCATCATCATCCGCCTCCTCAACGTTATCATTATCAGCGTATCTGCTTTCAGGTTTCGTAGCCATTCTGTTCACCTTCTATTTCTCTTGCTATAAAATTTACCTCCCCTTTCTGCCGCACCTCATCACCACCATCGCCATCATCATCATCATCATCATCATCATCATCAGTATCCTCCACCACCTCTTCGTCCTCCTCCTCCACCTCCACTTCCACCTCCACTTTCTCCTCCTACCTTTCCCCTTCTCCTCCTCATAATCACCATCGTCATTTCTCATCACCAATATCCTCCTTATCGCAAGTACCTCTGATGTGGTTCGAACCCTTGACATTCCAAAATCTTTGATAACATAACATACGACCAATTCATTAATCTAAAAAAAAAGTCTACTGAGAAGACATTTTATTTATTTATTTTTTTGTCTCCGTCAACATATATTTATTTATTTATTTAACTCTACCATTCTTATATTATCATTATTATTATCCTTATTATTATTATTATTATTATTATTATTATTATTATTATTATTATTATTATTATTATTATTATTATTATTATTATTACTATTATTATTATTATTATTATTATTATTATTAATATTATTATTATTATTATTATTATTATTATTATTATTATTATTATTATTATTATTATTATTACTATTATTATTATTATTATTATTATTATTATTATTATTAATATTATTATTATTATTATTATTATTATTATTATTATTATTATTATTATTTTATTATTATTATTATCGTTGTCGTTGTTGTTGCATATTTATTTATATATGTGTGCTTCTGTTTTTTTTTCCAAAATATATTGCAGGTAAATTTGTCAAGTTGATAAGACACATAATACAGAGAATATAAATATCAGAATTATGCAACGCTAGCGCCATCTATGAAACACAACATGCGAGGAGAGGCTTGTGATGGGCTGGGTGGATGTCTTTGATTTTTTTTCATTCACTGCAGTCGGTTTTATTGCTACCGGTCCTTTACACTCACATACACACACACAACACACACGCGAACACACACACACGGTCTCACAGATACATATATATATATATATATATATATATATATATATGTGTGTGTGTGTGTGTAAATATATGCATACATACATATATATGCATACACACAATCACACACGCAGATACACAAACACACACATATATATGTGTATACCTTTTGCTTGGGTGTTCGTATCTCTATGAATATTGACGTGTATATATATATGTGCGAATGGATATACGTATTATACATATATATATATATATATGTGTGTGTGTGTGTGTGTGCATATGTGGATGTATTTGTGTGTGTGTGTCTGTGTGTGTGTGCGTCCATGTACATACATAAATACAATGAAAACACACGTGTATACATATATGTATGTCTTGTCCATTGTAGTTGGGATAATTTTTGGCAGTTATTTTGGATTTCGTTTTTTTTTGGTTAAAATTCTTTCCGTTATGCAGTTTTCATTTATTTGTTGACCATTTATTTACCAATACGACGTCCGTTATGAAAGCATTTTGTTTAAACGTTAGAAAAATGGTAAACAACTTCATGTCTATTAGTTTATTTCTATGCATATTTTGGAGTTAATCTTTGCAATTCTTTCACTTGTCGTCAGAAACTGGAAGGGAAGCACCAAATACAAAAGAAAACATGTACAGGCAAAAAAAAAAAATTGTATGACAAACAACCTAAAAATACTTGGCAACAATAACAACAACAGAAAAAAAATCAACAACACGTTACGACGATGCAAATACAGAAAGCTGAATTCAATATAAATTATGCAAGACTGACTAAAATATATAAGCAAGACCGGTGAAATTTGATTCATCCATCATGCAAGTATATTTGAAAACAATACACATACACACATACATACACAGACACGCACGTCTGCACGAGAAGCACACTTACACTCATATCCCCACACGCACAAAGAGATTCATATACAGACATGTATTTGTGTGTGTGTGTACGTGTATGTGTGTGTGTGTGTATGTTTGTGTGTGTGTGTGTATTCAGCACCATTGGCGTGTGATTGTGTGTTAATAAGTAAACATTAAGAAAATAGAATAAAATTAGATGCGAAATATAAATGTCAATTTTTCAAAAATGTTCATGCTCTCTCTCTCTCTCTCTGTATATATATAAACACGTACACCTATACACAGACACAGTCAAATACACGCATATATATATATATATATATATATATATATATATATATATATATATATTCATCTACATATATACATACATATATATATACAAAATGCATATATATATATATGTACATACATATATATATATATATATATACATGTACATGCATACATATAAATAAATATATATATATATATATACATATATGCATATATGCATATATACATACGTACATACATGCATACGTTATACATATACATATATACATACATATATATATATATATATATATATATATATATATATATATATATATACATACATACGTTATACATATACATATATACATACATATATATATATATATATATATATATGTATATATAACGAATATTGTTTACATTCAATGATGTTGCAAATTGTTAGTTATAAATAAATGATGTAAAACAAAATGGTAACAAATGCTCTCCTGCAAATGAATTACAAAAACAACGATGCAGAGATAGAAAAAAAAATCGTTTTCAATGAATGAAATATCTTTGCAATTCCTTTTTTTATTTTTATTTTCGTAAGAAACAATGAATATATTATGTAGTTGTGAAAAATCAACTACGTTGTTCCGACATGAAAACCGGAATCAACAGCAAGAACATCAATAATGAAACAAAGTTAATCTGAAAACTAGTATTATGAAAAATTATAAAACGAATTATATTTAAATATAAAACTGCCCATATATATATATTATATTAAGACATCGTCTAAAGACGTAAAGTAAGCATGTAAATATTGTGTAATTTCATGACGTAAATGGGGAAGTATATATTCGTAATTGAAATATGTAAGAGCAAACTAATTGAAATGCATATTTAGCCTTTGATGTAAAATGCTGTTTGTATATATTTTTTTTTGCTGAAGAAAATAAATATTTCTTTTGCACTTAAGTAGACATCAGTATTTTGGTTAAATTTTATCGTGAGCATGTGGGATACGGCAGAATTAAATTGATAATAATTTCAATAATATTTGTGAAGGAAACAAATATCAGATTGTTTCTGAGACGAAAGGTTTATGCCATGAGTGGTTTGTTGTTATATTCATTCAGTTTCGGTAATTTTAAGTCGACGCCATGCTGCTACGTTCCAATTCCCCCTTGATCGACTTTGACTTTCATCCTCTCGGAGTCGATAAGTTAAGTACCACTCGTGTGCTGCGGACGATCTTATCGACTGGCCCCCTCGTCACAAGTTTCAAGCCTTGTAATAGAAAGAAATTTTAAGTCGATGCCTGTTGGGAAATAACAGAAAAATGAATAAAAAAGAGGCTAGGGTAGCGAAATTTCTAGTAGGCAACTGCTATTGGCAGATGTTTCGAAAACTATACAGTCTGGGTGTTGGAGAGGAAGGATTATACAGGCTGAGTGAAAACAAGCGGAGAGCATTGCGAGATTGTTTGAGCAGCATTTCAGCCTTGATCCATAACTGTTTATCTATGAAAAGAGTAATTAGATAGGTACTGTTGTTTAGCGATCTTTGAAAAATACTGGAATATGTTGTCGTTTCACGTTCTTTATCTTTCCAAAAGTGTGATAATCCCGGCAGAAAATACATCAGGGTGAATCAATTTTAAGAGCAAGTGATTCATAAAAGATATTGGGAATTTTTCAGGTCTGGATATATGTTGGGAAGTTTCTCTGAGAAGTGGCGTGACGACTATGGCAGTGTAATATCCAAGGTTTTTATACAGAGATAGAAGTGTTGGATGGACCATAATGGCCATCATAATCACTGCGACTACAACCAACAAGAACAAAATACACACCTACCATCATCACCATCACCACCACCACCATCACTGCCCCCATCCCCACCACCACCTCCATGATTATGATGCTTATTATCATGTTCGTTGCCATTATCATTGTCTTCGCTAACACAAGCACCACCACCACCAACACAATCATTATAATCATCATGATTCTCATGATAAACATGTTGCTGATCATCAGCATTATCGGCGTTGTCATCATCATCATCATCAAGATTAGCGAACATTTTCCAAAATCATGATAGCAAAATGCATCATAGTCGTAACGAAATCCCAATTGACAAATTTACTTCCTCCATAGAAGGGCAGAGAAACAAAGGTCCCGAGACAGCTGCAGATCCCATTTCTCACAAGATTCTTCACCGTGAAAGTGATAATGTTCTCTAATCTATAGTAATGCTCACGGTCGTGAATTAGGCACATCACATTGGTTATGACGATTAGGGTTCCAGTAGAACAGGCTGTTCGTGAGATTCATGTTCAAGTGTCTGAGTACTCCAGAGACACGCATAATCTCAACGCAGTTCTCATAGCGATTCAATGTGACGCTGATCATAATAAGGCTAGTCCATTCAATTACGCCTCCAGCGAAGTGTTGTAGCTACATCTTCCAGGAAATATATCCACCAGATTTGAGTAAACTTATATCATATTGAACAAGGCAACTGAGAAACCGCAAACCTCCACCAACATTCTCTCAATGATTAATCGGAGATGATTTTTAAAATGAGAAGTTCTGAAATAAGCTCAACTGCTATCAAAAAACAAGAATCCTAATTATTAACCCGGCCGCTCTCAAAAATTAAATAACAAAAACAACCGTAAAAATAATTCAAAATTCTTGTTCTGTACCAGATCGATTCGTGCCAGCCACGAGGCCAAACATCTCTGAAAGTTTCATCCGAATCCATCCAGCGGTTTACATATCTTTTACGAATTCCATTGCTGCTTTGTGCACCGTGGATCTTGCTGCTACATGATGAGAATTGTCACATGACTAAACTTCATAAGCATGAAGAGGACATATATGATATTTATGTAGTGTTATTTTAAATGGAAATACCTTGAGATAAGAATATTTGTAAGATTGTTTCAATTAATATATGGTTAAGGTTGAATTAATAGATTTTCATTTAGATAACATTGGATAGGAATATTTTGAAGAAGAGAGGCACCGGCTCATGAATACAAGTACCCGTTTCCATTCTACTAATGGTTATTCGAATGAACCCGTTCACTTGGGTTAATACAAGGACTATCAATATTGATTGTCATCAATGATATTGCCAAAACATAGAATCTCGGAACAGGCGACGGATGTCCCAAGCCCCAACAAGATGCGCCTTTCCACTGCCCTGGAGCGGTAAGTTTTGTGTCTCTTCAAAGAACACGAATCGTAAAGCTGTCAGACTTAAAGCAAAAGAATTTGGGCGAATAGCTTGAGACATTCGGCTCATCTCTCTAATGTTTGCGAATTCGCCGTCTGTGAATGTTATGAAAATTTGGACAAAAATGTCCAAGATACAGGTCGCATGTATGTATCTGAAGGCATTGTGATATTACCATTCCTATAAGCAGAAATAGAACCAAAATTTGTGCAAGAAAAAAATTCTACCAGCAACAATTGGTTTCAATACAACACCTAACATACGAGAGATACAAACATTGAAAATCAGAAACTGTTTCGTTATATAGTAATTGAACGTGCTCACAAACTCACTTTCACACTTGCACATACACACACACACACACACGCACACACACACACACATATACACACATATATACACTCAAAGCTTTCCTGCTTCCACAGACAAAAATACACCCATATTGAGAGACATAGACACATACAAACTCACACACGTACATTCGTATATGGATGATCGCACATATACACGCACATATACAAGAGCTACCGACAAATATAGGCGTATATATGCAACCTATAATGTGTCTTTTTAATTGATGAAGTTAATTACCTGCACGATCTGGTGACGATGAGAATGATGAAGTTAATGATTGTAATGTCTGTAATTATGATGAGGGTTGATGGGATAGCAATGGTGATGATTATGAAGCGGTGGGGGGGAGCATAATGATAATGCTGATGACGTTGATCTAAATGAAGATTTTCATGACGATGATGATAATGATGATGGTGATGATTTTACGAACACAAACATCTAAAACAATAACATCAGATTCATCAATAACAACAATAATAACACTACTACTACTACTACTACTACTACTACTACTACTACTACTACTACAACTACTGGTGCTGTTGCTACTCCTCCTCATCCTTCTACTACTAATAATAATAAGAAGAATAGGCATAGGAGTGGCTGTGTGGTAAGTACCTTGCTTACCAACCACATGGTTCCGGGTTCAGTCCCACTGCGTGATACCTTAGGTAGATGTCTTCTACTCTCGGGTCGACCAAAGCCTTGTGAGTGGAATTGGTAGACGGAAACTGGAAGACGCCCGTCGTATATGTGTGTATATATTTATAAATATATATATATATGTGTGTGTGTGTGTGTGGTGTGTGTGTGTGTGTGTGTGTGTGTATGTGTGTATATGTTTGTGTGCCTTTGTTTGTCTCCACCCCAAATCGCTTGACAACCGATGCTGGTGTGTTTACGTCCCCGTAACTTAGCGGTTCGGTAAAAGATAACGATAGAATAAGTACTGGGCTTACAAAGAATAAGTGATGGGGTTGATTTGCTCGACTAAAGGCGGTGTTCCAACATGGCCGCAGCCAAATGACTGAAACAAGTAAAAGAGTGAAAGAGTACGATAATAATGATGATGATGACGATGATGACGATGATAATAATAATAATAATGATAATAATAATAATAATAATAATAATAATAATAATAATGATAATAATAAAATAATAATAATAATAATAATAATAATAATAATAATAATAATAATAATAATAGTAATAATAATAATAATAATAATAATAATAATAATAATAATAATAATAATAATAAAAATTCTTTGCCCTAGGAGTCGGGAAGACACTCGGCAAGAAATGGAAGCAAATTTGAAAGAAGAAAAACCCATAATAATAATAATAATAATAATAATAATGAATTCAACAACAGTAACAAGAATGACAACAATAATGATTACAAATATTAGTGGTTGCTCTTGTTCTTCTTCTTCCACTTCTTCTTCATATTATTACGCTGTTGATATTTTCATAAAGAATGGTAATGGTCTTGGTAGTCTTGGTAATAATGGTGAAGATGGTCAAACTGGCAACGATTGTGATGGTGGTGATGTTTGTGATATTACTATCGATTCGAATGATAGTTGCGATGATGATAAAAAAAAACTCCCAAAAAAACTATATAGTTTCCATTATGGTGATGACACGATGACAACGATGGTGTTATTGATGATGATGATGACGATGATTTTTGCCGTTCTTGCTCGTTTGCAGACCGAATATGGCGATGCTGATAATGTTGATGGACGATGATGATGGCGACCAGAACGAAGATGATGATGATGATGATGATGATGATGATGTTCATGATGACGATTTGAAGCGTTGTACAGAAATTACAGTTAATTAAACTTTCATTTTTAACTATCAAATTACACTATTTTTCGTTTGTTTTTTTTTCCATTCCCTTTCTTCTATTTGTGTGCGCATTTTATTTAGTTTCAAACTTTAAAAAAAAAAATTATCAATTTTTGTTGAATTTCAATATTCAAATATTATATAAAAAAATATACCTTTCAATAACTCACCCTTTAATTATTTTTATTATTAGTATTTACATTATTATTATTACCATTATTATCATTATTATCATTATTATTATTATTATTATTATTATTATTATTATTATTATTATTATTATTATTATTATTATTATTATTATCATTGCTGTTGTCGTCGTCGTCGTTGTTGTTGTTTTTGTTATCGCTAATTTCGCCGTTGTTTTTAATTTATACTAAAATTATTTTATTATTATTGTTATTATTATTTATGTTGCGTTCGTTGTTAATTTTCTTGTTTCTAATTACAATCATTATTGCACACCATCCCTCTTCGTTTGGCAACGTAGTATGATCATAATCATATGACTGTAACAAGGGTTTCTTATTGCCGTACAGTGTAATTAACCATATCTCGGCTGACTGGTGTATCAAAATGGAACGTCACCGTTTAATTTCGGGGATAGAGTTAAAAATGTAACGTTGTGTAATGCCGCCGGTAGACCCTCGTTAGTTTAGGTACCGCTTTATTAAACTTCATCTCGACTAACTTTTAATGGCACTGTTTTTATCAGCTAATAGTAACAAAGAAGAATAGGCTTTGTTTGTTTAAGGCTACGTATGGTGTCACATGCTGGAATGCGTTTTGTTATGTGAAGTTGGTGTTGATGAAATTAACATAGCTGTTGCTATTTTTTTTCTTGATACGCAATCATTAAAGTTCCACCCACGACCACCCAATTTGTGTCTATAGAACATTTCCTATTGTGTATATTCATTTCTTAAAACTGTAGAATTTTGATTCGTGCAAAATATGCTAGTTTTTGTCATTAGGCCGAGACCTTTCTAATACATCCCTTTAATTGTTTTTAGTCTATCTTGTTGGCCCAGTACTCAGGTCTTCCTAATTCAAATAATTATTTCAGTGACTACCTGTTATCGCACCAGTAAGTTACGAAACAAGGATACAAACATCGTGGTCGAAATGTAGACATAGAACAAAAATAAACACACACGTGTGAATATATATATATATATAAATTTTCCTACACACACATACACACAAAAACGAAATTACAATGTTCACAATATACACACTCACATTCATATACGACAGATCTCTAAGCAGCTACTGTCTAACCATGTCTTCCAAAAGATGAATAGGTTGCCATGCAGTGGACCGAACCGAAGAAAAGATGGTTTCAAATTAAGCATGAGATGGATAGACTGAAAGACAGTTACATACTGATATAGATATGTTTGAAATTTTGATCTGTTGTAAAAAGAAAGGTACACATATGTCTTTGTCAGATAACTTGTCATCAAATGTCACTGTGTGTGACAAACTGTTCGTTAAACGGACGTATGAAACTTTATGTAACAATAGTCTCAACTTCAGGTTATATAATATATATATTTTCTACTCCATGTATGACGTTTGTTATTCATGTAGTTTGAACATTTCAAAGAAGAAAACGATTTCTCTCCAAGACACATATGTCTGAAACACGGTGCAACGAACAGAATAAAAGATTACATGACTGAACTTGATTTCAAAGTATTCCTCGTTCGATTATTTGAAGAAAATAAATGCAAGTTTACTTCATACATAACACAGGTGGCCAACCCAATTAGCTGATAAGATCGACAAAAATATACTCTACCTTAAGATCATCATACTTCATCAGGATATATTTGAACCAATTTAAAAGTGATTTGGCCATAGGCACAGGCGTGGCTGTGTGGTAAGAAGCTCGTTTTCTATCCACATGTTTCAAGGCACCTAAAAAATATATTTCAGTGTAACTCTTTACCATGTTTCGAAATCACCAAATTCGAATGACATGAATTTCTAAGTTTGAAACGTCGATGATAGGAAGACTAACCGATATCGTAAAAATAACACAGTTTCCCCGAAGACCACCTTTGTCCAGATGAGGTTCGAACTAAATAAGGACTATTTAGTGCAGGTATACCAAAGATTTCAGTCCCACAATGAAACAGTCATCGATGGAGAAATCGGATTCATGAAATATTTATACTTGGGTGCTTGGCGGGAATACAAGAAGAACTTTTTATTTAAATAATATTGATTTTGACTGGATTAGAATTGGCCTATTAAACTTACAAATATATCCTAAATTCCTCTCTCAGAAACTATAATTATACAGTATAAAATCTTAAGCTTCGATTTTATGTTTCGGCTGCCGGATTATTTAATAAGATTTGGGAAATTTTATCGTCTAAGTAAAACAGAGTTGCATCACAAAACTTGCTTTAAATGTAGTACTGATTAGCACCGATTATCTCCAGCTGTAGTGTTTTAAAATTTAAAACGGCAACCGCAGTTGCCGATATTCAGTGCTTCCTACAAATATTATCTTGAGAAAAATGAGGGTTTGTGTAGATTTTCAGCAATACTGGCTAAATATGAAATGATCGTTTGCCCGGGTTCCTATATATTAACCATTTTATTTCTTTCCATATACATCACTAAATCAAATTATACATACACAAATTCACAAAGAGATGCAAAACACATAGGCAGGTGTATAGCACACAAAGGCATGCACATTCAAATCTGTTATGGCAGCCCGATTTTATGTATGATTATATTTAAGTATATATATATATATTTATATATATATATATATATATATATGCGCCTGCACATAATGTGCATATATTTCAATGTATAATCTACATGCGGTGGCTTCTGGTATGGATTTTCGAAGCCAAATGAAAAAAATAACATCAAGAACATTCGTTAATCCATTAGAATATTCTATTAGAAAATTCTATTTCGATGAGAAAATTAATTGGATTTGCCATGTAAAATATATTCACTTTGTAAAGATCACGTTAAATTGTATTTTTCTAGATACAATTTTATCTCTAAATGTCTCTGTGTGTGTGTATGGGAGTGTGTTTGTGTGAGTATGTGTATGCACACATACATACACACATAGACACTTATGTGTGTGTGAATACGTATCTGACAGCCAGCTTATATGTAAATATATATATATATATATATATATATAATAAATACATGTGTATATATATATATATATATATATAATATAATACATGTGTATATATATATATATATATATATATATATATATTATATATATATGTGTGTGTGTGTAGTAGGGAATGATTTGAAAGAAAGGAAGACAGATTGATATATTCATAGATAGATAAGTAGTTTGATAAATGAAAAGATATCTAGATAGATATACATAGAAAAACATCTAACATCTATATTATCAATCAGTATCTATGTAAATACATTTATATCTTTACATAATGCGTGTATACACACACACACGCACACATATATATATATATATAAATATACACACAGGGAGAGAGAAAGAGAGCCGTGAGATATCTGTGTATCTATCGAGCTGTTTATTTATCTATACCTCCATACATATATTAAAGTTATGTACAACATTAGGATTTTATAAGTATTTAATTCATGATTTCATTTGCATTATAATCCAAGTTTTTACGTGGCTTTTACGTGGTTTTTAAGTAGTATTTCAAATACTGATACTTTGCTAGATAAAATAATATCATAGCCTGTCGAGCCTCAACACTATAAGAATATAGAAATGACAATAACCGGGGACACATGGACCTGCCTACCGAAACGGTGTTAGGGGGATGTTGATCACCTTACTGAAACTCGACATAGGTTTCGTGTTCATAATTCACTTTTGATAGTGATAAATTCAGGAAAAGTAAATGTAAATCATAGGGTAATTTAGCAGTGATTATTGGTAAAAAAGTGGAGGCACATGGCCTAGTGGTTAGAGCAGCGGACTCGCGGTCGCGGGATCGCGGGTTCGAATATTAGACCGGGGGATGTGCATACATACTTACATACGAATATTAGACCGGGGAATGTACATACATACATATATGCGTAGGTACGTACATGCAAACATACGTACATACATATATACATACATATGTACATACATACTCTCTTACGAACGTACATACATACGTTCTTTTATTGTTTTATTTGTTTCAATCATTGGATTGCGGCCATGGTGGAGCACCGCCTTGTTGGGTTTTAGTCGAATCCACAGTATATTTTCTTTCAAGTCTAGTACATATATTATCAGTTCTTTTCATGAACCGTTAAGTTATGGAGCCTAAGCACCACATCACAGGTTGTCAGGCGATGATGGGAGACAAAGTGAGACACAAAGACAAATAAACACACGCGCGCACACACACACACACACACACACACACACAAATATATATATATATATATACACGCCGGGATTCTTTCAGTTTCCGTGTACCAAATCCAATCACAGGGCTATAGTAGAAGACAACTGGAGAAGGTGTTACGCAGTAGGGCTGAACGCAGAACTGTATGGTTGTGAATTAATCTTCTTACCACACAGCCACGCCTATGTCTATACATGCATCTTTTTTTTTTTTTTTAGGAGCACTCCGTCGGTTACGACGACGAGGGTCCCAGCTGATACGATCAACAGAACAGCCTGCTCGTGAAATTAACGTGCAACTGGCTGAGCACTCCACAGACACGTGTACCCATAACGTAGTTCTCAGGGAGATTCAGCGTGACACACAGTGTGACAAGGCCGGCCCTTTGAAATACAGGTACAACTCATTTTTGCCAGCTGAGTGGACTGGAGCAACATGAAATAAAGTGTCTTGCTCAAGGACACAACGCGTCGCTTGGAATTGAACTCACGACCTTACAATCGTGAGCCGAATGCCCTAACCACTAAGCCACGCGCCTTCACACATACATATTTACAAAATATTAATTAACAGGATATGGATTCGGCATTAAATATTTATTGGTTTTCGATTCATCAGTCTGTGTTTCATCAGGTACATCGATAAAGGTATGTGTCACTACAGGTTTTTAGCGTCGACTGGCTTGTCATATGTCCATCAAGTTAGCGAATGAATAAAAGCAAATAGTATTACATAAAGGCACAAACCATCATATATGGACGTGGAAATCTTGCGTTCCTCACCCTCATAACTGCCTGGAGGAAAAGTATATAGAAGGAGCAACGAAAAGTAATTCTTAGTCAAGTATATTCATACATGTACATACAGATATGCATACAGATGTATGTGGAGGCACATGGCCTAGTGGTTAGAGCAGCGGACTCGCGGTCGAGGGATCGCGGGTTCGAATCTCAGAGCGGACGATGTGCGTGTTTATGAGCGCAACACCTAAGCTCCACGCGGCTCCGGCAGAAGGTAATGGCGAAACTTCTGCTGACTCTTCCGCCACAACTTTCTCTCATTCTTTCCTCCTGCATCTTGCAGCTCACCTGCGACGGACCGGCGTCCCCTCCACGTGGGGAACCTATACGCCGGGAAACTGGGAAACCGGCCCTTGTGAGCCAACATGGCTCGAGAGGGAACAAACAGCCTATACATGTATACGTTCTTTACTCTTTTAATTCTTTGTGATGCTATTTGCTGTTATTCACTCCCTAACTTGACGGACGTGTAACAACAAGCCAGCCGATAGTAAAAATCTATTGCGATATATATTTTTATCGTTGTTCCTGATGTGACGCAGACTGATAGGCCGAAACGTATGTTGTTGTACCTAATAAAGATGTAATACCGAGTCGATATCCAAAAGAAGTGTACTACGACTGCTGATGATAACAGTTCGATTAAATTGTAACGGTGCTCTACCCAACATTTAAAATCACTAATCGACTTATACATATTTGATCAAATTATTATTATCATCATCATCATCATTATTATTATTATTATTATTATTAAGTGAGAGAGCAGTTCATGCCATCAAAGTGACACTGGGGTAAAATATACGAAGCCCAATATACCCATCATGACTACCCGTCTGATAAAGGTACACCAGGCACATGCATCACAACCATATATGCGCGGCATGGTGATCTCATATCAAGATAAACAGCACATGACCTTCCAGGTGGGGTCCAGTTAGAATTTTCTTCAGGTTGAGTAGCCCATCCCGCTCAAAAGGTCCCTGAATAAGGGTTGTTTAAGGATGTTGAAAGAACCACCCATGTTTCCAGAGGTGAATTATTCAAACCCCAAAGAATACCCCTCAACACATGGCCATGATGCTCCCCCACTACTTCTGCTCGTGATCAGAGATGCACATATCGTCAGCCCCTAAGGGACATGCTCAACTGGTAAGGTCAAACAACTGACAAGCAATTCTGTGGTATGAGCAGAATATTTGCTGTAGCCCATCTTTTATACCAAGACCAAACAATGTACATGATAACACTTCCAATCAGTAAGATCAGAAGCCATGAGAGCCACTGCCTGGTACTGCATCAGGGCTTATTATTATTATTATTATTATATTATTATTATTATTATTATTATTTTTATTATTAGTGTGTTATTATTATTCATATACACATATATACATACAATATATATATATATACAGTATATATATATATATTATATATATATATATATATATATACATATATATATACGTCTATACATACATACTTCTATATGTATATGCATCTAATAAAGATATGCGATCCACCAATCAAATTAAGCACACTAATTTGTTATTGTCTATGACTTGTATACAATCAAAACACAACCATAATATTTTATCTATAACCGACACACGTATATTTATAAATTTATATATGTATATATGCATGTATGCATTCATGTATGTAGTGTGTACACACTCACACACTCACACACATACATACATATATATATATATATATATATATATATATATATATATATATAAATATAATTATATGTATATATATATAAAATATATTATATGTATATATATATATATATATAATATATGTATATATATATAAGTATATGTATAGCATATCTGTGCATACGTATATATATATGTATATAACATATATATATATATATATATATATATATATATATATATATAAATGTATATATATATAGATATATATATTATATATATAAATAAATAATAATATATATATATATATATATATATATATATATATATATATATATATATAATATATATATATATATACATGCATAATTATGTGTAAAAGCACATTATTACATACGTACAATACTGTACATATTTTATTGTTTGAGTATGTTGAATTTTTTTTTGGGCGGGGGGTGGAGTATATCTTCTGTGATCGAGAATGTCTTAGCTCAGTCAGCCTAATTTTGGCGCCATTAACAAGATTAAACTTTTCTGTTTCGCAAATTAGCGATTTAAGCAAATTAAAGAGTAAATTAATTATTTTGTAATTTGACAAAATGGAGATAAATTAGTAGGCTAATTGCAGCTAAAATGAAGATGCACCAGCTGGGTGATCCGTTCTCTATTGCATACCTAAATTCTTTGAGTAGATAAAAAGTAGAGTCGTAAATATAAATATAGGGAGCTTGTGGGGCTAAGGTTTTAATTTTTAAATTTTTTCCCATAGCGTTAATGTGTAAAAAAAGTAGAGTAAAGTTTCTTTGCGGTCTCCCAGTTTCCATGATGTATATATTCCTTACCCGGGCGTGACGCTGGCCCATCGCAGGGTTAGTCCTTTTCCTCAGCCTGACTGGAGCAACATGAAATGAAACATTTTATTCAAGGACACAAAGTATCACCCGGTCTAGGAATCGAAACCACAATCTTAACAGTGATGAGTACAGCACCCTTACCAACTTCAGTGAGTAGTTTCCTGAAAAGGTCCCATTTCCTGTGGAAAGCATTCGATACTCATTCGGTTCAGTTAAACCAATCCATCTTTTCACAAATCGAGATAATTTAAATTATACCACAGCTTAACTCTGTTAACCTACGCTTTTGAGCTATATTACAGAAAATATGTTTCTCTCTGCATGTGATTTGAGAGAGAATAGGCTGTTATTTTAAGCAATCGAGCTGCCACATAAGACTCCTTTTGTTGGTTTATGCAGTTGTTGCTATTATTATTGTCGATATTTGTATTGATATTATTGCTGTTGTTTAACTCCAGATTAATAAAAATGGTTTCAAACATTGGTAAAGATCTAGCAGCTTTTGAGCGAACACAGAAATCGTTTTGGTCTCATCATCTCCAGTCGACCCTCAAAAACTGAAAGGTAAATTCGGCCTCGGTGGACGAAATGATGCTAAGCTTATGGACCGGCGTGTTAACCATTCTACAATATGTACAAGGCCTGGAACGTTTCGGGAGAGAACAATTCGATTACATTAAACCCTGTGTTCAACTGCTTTTATCGAAGGGATGAAAGCCAAAGTCGTCCCCGGCGGAATTTGAATACAGAACGCAACGACAGACAAAATGGCGCGAAGCTTTTTGCCCGGCGTGTTAACGAATCTGACAGGACGTCTCCTTCGCCGACTTAATATCAAGGTAAGTTCTATGGAGGCGAGCTGGTAGAATCGTTAGTCTGAAAGGCAAAATGTTTTTCGGCAATTCGTCCGTCTTTACGTTCTGGGTTCAAATGCCACTTAGGTCGATTTTGCCTTTCATTCTTTCGGGGTCGATGAAATAAGTAGCAGCGATCGATATAATCGACGTATGACATCTTCGGAATTTTCTGGGCTTGAGCCAAAATTTGAAACCAATATTAATTTATATCTTAAAATATACCTTATAAATCGCAAATATGTTTCCTAGGTATATACTGTACAAACATATTCAATGGTGGTATTGTGGAAGGGAAATATGGGACAAGAGATATAATTTTGGTGAGAATGCCAAGAATGTTCCATAAAAATATGTATACCATAATTTTTTTGACAGGAAATTGTTATTATATAAAACAGAAGATATAAAACATATGAGTAAAATTAGATGAAGTATAAGAAATTGTCAGTCAAAATTTTCTGTTCAGTTGTGTGTAATCCTACATAGTATAATAGGAAACAGCAACTAAATTGGCGTATAAAATAACATATATATCGTAAAATATGACATAATTATATGATATAGATATGAAATATTGATATCTAGAAGCGGTACCAGTTCGACGATCCCTATGAAAGCATTGACCGAATAGTTTAACCGGATTACTTGTTAGGTAATATGTTTTATTGATAACGGATGCTTGAAAGGCAAGATATGAACTCAGAACTTAAAGGCTCGACGAAGAGCATACTTATCTACCTATCTTTTTATCTATCTATCTATCTATCTATCTATCTATCTATCTATCTATCTATCTATCTATCTATCTATCATCTATCTATCTATCTATCTATAAGCGAGTGTCGCGTTGCTCTCAAGCAACTCTGCCGTCCTGGGTCAAACTTGAGTGACTCCATCACAACCAAAGCATTCTATAGGGGATTAGTGGAGGGGAGGTACGACGACGAGCTCGGGGCGAACCTGGACGTCGACGAGGAATACCTGACTCGCCTGTTCGGGACGACTTTCGGGCCTGGGCCCATGGACAACTTCCAGAGATCCCTGGCCTGGCAGTGCTACCGAGAAGCGCTACCCGTTCGGGATAAGCTCTACAGACACGGCTCGAGAAACACGGGGCCGACCTGCCCGAGATGCGGTCACAGCGACGAAACCGTTCTGCACGCAATCGTGCAGTGTCCAACAATTTCCCACCTATGGGCTTATGTCGAACAACTGCTGTCACGTGTGGGACGAGTCGGTTTATCAGCTGAGTCTATAGTCAATATTGTCACGCCTCCTTCCTTCAAACGGGAAGGAAGAGTTATTTTCATCATCCTTGTGGCTATGGCGAAGGAATGTATCTGGTGGACGCATCTGAAAGGATTGAAGACAAACACTTTCCTCTCTGGTCAACATCTCATCAACTTCTTCAAGTACCACTTGAAAAGGAAAGTGAGAGTAGAGAGGCAAGTTTTGTCTAGCGAACGTTTTAAAAAAGATGGGTGAATGTAGCAAGGATGGCACGTATGAATGACGAAGCCACCTTGAGCATAATCCTATGAACCCAGAAATTGAAAACAAATGTGGTAACATATAACAATATTGACCAAGGTTACCGGGGTCTTTTTCGTAGGCTTTTCTTCCCACGGATAAACCTTACTTGCTTTCCCCTTTACACCATACATCATGACACTGTGATACACGATCCCTATTGATCATTTTCTTCCTCTCCCCCTTTTTTTATCTTTTTTCTTCTTTTTTCCCTTTTTTCTTTCTTTTGTTCTTCTCTTTTTTTTCTTCTTTTTTTCTTTTTTTCTTTTTTCTTCTATTTTTTTGTTCTTTTTTCCCTTTTACGATCCCTTTTGATCGAAAACCTACGCCACACTTTTTTTTCTCCCCCAAAAGAAAAGCTCTACCTTTTAACTTGTCCCATCTGTGTGCAGCCCTGTGTGGCCAATAAAGAAACTTTCGATATATCTATATCTAATCTCTCTATCTTATCTATCTATCTATCTATCTATCTATCTATCTATCTATCTATCTATCTATCTATCTATCTATCTATCTATCTATTAGTCTATCCTCTCTCACTCTCTTTCTGTATACACACACACCCAAAATATTGTATACATATATATATATATGCACCGTGCACACAATGAGAAGGCAGTATGTCTACCTTGGCCAAACGGCTGATTCATTCAAGATTAGTAATCGCCACCATCTCACTAGCGTCAAGAGAATCAGTGAGACATTCAACATCTTTGGCCGATTTTATAGGGCGAATGAAGGGACCTTAAATTAAGTATAACATCACTTGGTACATAGTAAGGCAGGCAAATTCATATATAATATCATTTCCAGGAGATGCCATCTCTCTTCCGAGGGATCCATCTGTATTCTTTGAACCAATGATAACAGAATTTCTGAAAGACTCGCAAGATATTTATGTGCATATAAATGTACGTTCGGGGAATATAGAAAAAGACGCCATACCCAGACTATTCGTAAATGAGTTTTCCTTGCCAGTCAATGAACGATAATATATTCGTGGTTTCGTGCCATTGTCATTGAAACCACTCGATTCCGGAGGCAACAGTGCTGTTATTACTGGAAAAAGTTAGCGAATGGATACAGAGACATAACAGGGTGAAATGGAGTTAGTCCCAATGAACGTAGCAGGAGCCCAGACCGACATGACCAGTCATATATATATATATATGTATATGTATTGGATCATGCTATAAATAATGCGGGTTTTGTTTTCAATTAAATGAACCAAAAGTCGAATGGGAACGGGATAGACTGCCTGCATAAACTTGCTATGAAATCAGTTAGTAATTTTACCTTGAGCAAGGTTTGAAGATTGCAGTTTGATTTTAACAGTTATTTCTTCAAAGCTATAATAGAATTAACAAAGTTGCATATTCGGCATATGTTGCTTTATGAGCATATTTTGCTTCATGAGATATATGTAAAATGACACACTCTAGCATGTAGGTTTAGGGTCCATATTTAATTCCAGATCCAATGTATGGTGTGAAATATATAAGAAGAGAAATGGATTCAGATTTTCTAGAGCCGTTACAGACGCGTTTCTTATTGACAAAAAGTCAATTATATCATGAAAGAAAAAATGATTTCTTCTGGTGAAATAAAATTTAAATCGAAAATATAGCATTTAAGATTTGGCTGACAAAGAATATTTTGATGACTCCATCTTTGCGACGATCAAAAGCAAAATATTATTGACTATGATATGTGAAGAAATAACTTAGAACTTTAACAATTTTTGATATGCCACACGTCTTACATCCATTTATCAGGCCATACAAATCATTTTCACACAAGGTAGATCTGCTTCATGAATTACCGTCCTTGACATTATTGTTCCTGAAGGCGTTGATTAACGACTAATCACAGACAGAAATAATGACACTGATGTATAAAGACTGGGGAAGAAAATGATTATTACTCATTTTTCCAGAAACAGCAAGATAAAGGAAAACATAAAGCAAGTTGCTTATATCTCTATTGTAAATGCGCAACCTACGTTGTTAATGTTCACAAATATCCGTAATAATATGTAATATATACGCTCATCACTAGCGTTACAGAAGAAAAGTGTTTATAAACAATCTTACTATAAACGTAAGGGAGGTTTCATAATCTAATATCCACTTAACCATTAACTTACGAGATATAATCAAGAAATGAGATATTTTCATGGACGCAATATTTGCGCAAACTATGTGCTCATTTACTTCATCCCTTCCCCTCACATTTAATCGATATCCCTTTTGATATATATATATATATGTATATATATATATATACATATATATACATATATATATATATACTATATATATACATATATATATTACATATATATATATATACATATATATATACATACATATAGACGTACATACACATATATATATATGTATATATTATATATATATTATATACATACACAATATATATATATTATATATATACTATATATATATATATATATATATTATATATATATATACTTATATATAAACGTGCATACATATATATATGTTATATATATGGTGTATTATATATATATATATATATAATATATATATATAATGCATGTATGTATATAATTTGCGTATACAATATATCTATGCCTGTGTGTGTGTGCATTATTTTGGCAAGCACAAAAAGCATTGGGAAATATAGCTACTCGGGTTTTCATGACGAAATTATTAATATATTCCGCCATTTATGAAGCTGATAAAAGCGGGAAAACGGTTTAGTATTGCGTTTGATGCAACTGACGTTTGAATGAGCACGCGCATTTAGGAAATCAAGTGGAGATAATTTACTGCATGAGTTATATAATCAGTGTCTTATAAGTGTCAAAAACTTATATAAACCAACAGTGGAAAGGGTTATGGTGTGTCCGATCATTTATCCTGAATTCCCGATGTATTTCGGAAAATCTGGATGTGAAGACAAAATCTCTCTCCGGGTATATCTAAAGTCGCTGAAGATTCTTTTTCTTCTGTCGCCGTCCTTTGTGTCTGTCTCTGTCTTGTTAGGGCAGCAGACTCGCGGTCATAGGATCGCGGTTTCGATTCACAGACCGGGCGTTGTGAGTGTTTATTGAGCGAAAAGGGCCCAAAGCTCTACGAGGCTCCGAAAGAGGATGGTAGCTAAACATGCTATACTCTTTCACCAAAATTTTCTCTTACTTCCTGTTGATGTTGTATCTGTAATTCAAAGGGCCAGCCTTGTCACTCTCTGTGTCACGCTGAATATCCCTGAGAACTACGTTAAGGGTACACGTGCCTGTGGAGTGCTCGGCCACTTGCACGTTAAGTTCACGAGCAGGCTCTTCCGTTGATCGGATCAACTGAAACCCACGTCGTCATGAGCGACGGTATGCCATCTCTCACTCTGTCTGTGTGTCTGTCTGTGTGTCTGTCTGTCTGTCTGTCTGTCTGTCTGTCTCTATATATATGTATATAGATACACACACACACATACACACACACATATATATATAGATATACATATACATACATATATAAAGAGAGCTCTTTTCGTGTTTGATTTGTTATTGTGCCTTTTAAATAATGTTTATCGCTCACTACATTGAGTACTTTTTTGTTGGATTTTCTATCACAGTACAGTACATTATATATATATATATATATATATATATATATATATGTGTGTGTGTGTGTGTGTGTGTGTATTTGTGTGTGTGTGTGTGTGTGTGTGTTTGTGTGTGTGTGTGTGTATATATAGGTCGAGCGTAACTGCGTGGTAAGAAGCATTCTTCCCAACGACAGTTTCAGGTCCATACCTAGTGTGTGGCACATTGGGTAAGTATATTCCACTATAATCTCTGGGCCACCAGACGGATCCTGAAAGATGGCAATTGCGCTTGACAGCCGGTTTCGGTATGTTTATATCACCGTACCTTTGCAGTTCGACAAAATAAAATCATTGAATATGGACGCCCCGTATAAAAGTACAGGTTTCGATTCATTTGATTTCAAGCCAAACGATCGTCAAGCTGGTACTCCAGGATGGTCGCTCTCTAATGACTGAAAGAAAGAAAAGGCAAAAGATATACATACATGCCATCATATATATATATATATATATATACGGAGAGAGCGAGGGAAAACGAGAGTGAGCGTGTTATGTGCACGGCATAGACCGACAATTCAACGCTTACTTTCATAGAAGTATAGAAACCTATACAGGATATTTATGTATTTAAGGCAATCACATACCTACCCTACTTCGGAATATGGACGTCATTAAAAAGATCGCATATTATATAAAAAAGCAGATTTGTTTCTGTAATTTTGAGAGTATTCTTAAAATTACCCTCACGAATATTCTGTTGAAAATACTGAGGCTGCATTATATAATCTTTCGTCGGTATATTTATTATACGTCTTCACATAATCAGAACTGGTTTAAGAATGCATTATTTTGGTTGATCCTCGTGTATACGTTATAAACCTACGTAAGATATGAGAGAAAATGTCATGAGAAAACATATAGTTGCAGCTTCGGTAGCTAGTGGACCTAAACATTTAAATTATCATATATTCTTAAGCTCATAAATCTAGGCATCTGCCCAGTACGGAATTGTAAATTGCATTGTTTTATGAAAGGAAAGTCTGGTTGACCAGTGAAATCACATGGTTCTATACCATCATCAGTCGTAGCTGGGTGGTAAGAAGTTCACTTCCCAACCACATCGTTCCAGGTTCAGCCCCATTGCGTGGCATCTTGGGCATGTATTTTCTATCTACCTCGGGCAGACCAAAGCCTAGTGTGTGGATTTGGTAGGCGGAAACTGAAAGCATTGGGTCGTATATATGTATATATATATATATATATATATTATATATATGTACAACACACACACACACACACACACACACACACACACACATATATATATATATATATATATATATATATAAATGTATATATGTTTGCGCGCGCGTGTTGTGTGTTGGTGTTTTTATATCCGCCATGTCATCGCTTGAAAACCGATACTGCTAATTTTTCGGTTCGGCAACAAAACAACAACTACTAGGCTTACAATGAATAACTCCAGGGGTCGATTATTAATACAATACCTGAAATCACTGAAAAGAGTAAAAGAGTAAGTATATATATATATATATATATATATATATAATATATACATACACACATACATATATACACTCACGTTAAGTAGTATATACACCCTGCAAATTGTATATTGATAAAAGTACGTGAAAAGAAGCGCCTATTTTTTATATAAATATATCTGAGCACACCCATGCATTTATACCCAAATTAAATACTTGCATGCATTCATGTAGAAATACAAACGTAAGTATATACATGCATATATTTATAATTATTAAACAAGAAGTGGTGTGCCCACGTAACACACCTGGCACAACCGTCCAGCCCAGAGATGAATGCGGCCTTTTGCTATGCCGGCAGCTTTTTGCTGCGCAAATTCACTGAAGTTCAGAATGAGTGTTGGACCAAACTCGCACGAGGAACCCAGCTGTGTGTTCACTCTGAAAAAAAAAATATATATATATATATATATTCATGTCCTTATATATGTTTGTACATATATATATGTATGTATATATATTTATATATGTATGTAAATATATATATATATGTGTGTGTGTGTGTGTGTGTCTCTCTCTATATATATATATAATGTAATATATATATATATATACATATATATAATTGTGTATATATAAGTATATAATGAAGTGTATATGTGTATGTATATAGATATAATATATATATATATATATATATATATATATATAGATATATATATATACATATATACATATATACATATATAACCACACACATATATATTATATATATATATATATAGATTATACATACTCACAAATACAGATACACATTATAGATAGACTTATAACATGTGCACATAAAAATATGTACACGTAAGCAACAATTTTTTCCGTCTAATCAGAAAGACATACGCTTCGTTTCGATGGTAAATTCTACAAGATGCTTGCATTTCAAAAAACAAAAAAAATCTGGATGTTAATGCAACAATCAAAACGTTGAGAGATTGGCGGGTGTGGTATGGGTGGGGGACACACAAAATTGACATGTGATGGAATGCAATTATATGTGTAAGCCGTCATTTTGTTTTTAAA
>NC_043018.1:1413505-1428505 GCF_006345805.1 Octopus sinensis | reverse complement strand
AATGCTTTGTGAGTGGATTTGGTAGACGGAAACTGAAAGAAGCCTGTCGTATATATGTATATATATATAAATATATATGTATGTGTGTGTGTGTTTGTGTGTCTGTGTTTGGCCCCTAGCATTGCTGGACAACCGATGCTGGTGTGTGTTTACGTCCCCGTCAGCTAGCGGTTCGGCAAAAGAGACCGATAGAATAAGTACTGGGCTTACAAAGAATAAGTCCCGGGGTCGATTTGCTCGACTAAAGGCGGTGCTCCAGCATGGCCGCAGTCAAAGGACTGAAACAACTAAAAGAGTAAAGAGTAAAGAGTAATAAATACTTGCCATTACATTTTTAAACAACTAAATATAAAACATTTTGTTGCACAATGCGTCTCTATCTTTCTTTTAACTTGAAAATACCCTCTTCCCAGAATTGAGGGAGTTTCATGGCAATCAATGTATATTTTTACGTCATCCAAGGAATTGAAATTTTTACCATTAAGACTATTCTGCAGAGACCTGATTAAGTGGAAATCTGAAGGAGCAATATCTGGTGAGTATGGAAGGTGGGGTAACATCCCAGCCGAGCTGCAGCAATTTTTGTCTGGTTACCAAAGCCTCAAGTGCCGAAAATGAACTTTCTTATCTTCCATTTTAAAGGGTTACAGAATTAACACGTTATAGGAACATAAACCTTCTTCCAAGAAAAAATAGCTTAAACTGTGCTCTAAATGGAGGTATAGTCAAATCCTATTTTATGGACTCAACCATGTTTTAAAATAAGTCGGTAAGCTACCATAAATCGGCACGAACTTTCCGGCGAACCTAATACCACTTACATATAATAATCAAATTCTTTTACATATATATCAGTACACAAATAGTCATATACATACATACAATCAAAGGAAAAAAAAAAAAAGATAAATTTAGAAGGCTTATCATGAAATTGCTTAACTAAGATTAGTTTTGAGTGAAAGAAGTCAGAGCAGAAACATAATTAACACCGAAAATAATCAAAAACTAATGAGTATAGCAAAGAGCATAATTGTACTTGTGGACTAACGAGTACTTTATCTTGAATCTATAATCCTTTCATTCCAAAAAGTATGTTATGCATGCACACATGTATGTATATATATATATACATATATATATATATATATATGTATGCATATATGTATATATGTATATATGTATATATATATATATATATATTATATATATATATTATATATGTATATATGTATATATGTATATATGTATATATGTAAGAATGTATGTGTATAGATATATATGTATATGTATACATATATACGTGCATATATGTGAAGACACATACGCACACGCACACACTCGTATGTATATATGCATACATACATATATATATGTGTAAATTTATGAGTATACATAGTCATGCTTATATACATATATACATATTTATGTATTTGTCAATACAATTATATATTTATCTTTCTCTCTCTGTCTGCTTCTCTTTCCCTTCTCTTCATCTCTCTCTTTCTCTTTCTATATATACGTGCGTTTATATAATATGCCTATATATATATATATATATATATATATATAATATATATATATATATATATGTATATATGTATATATATATATACATATATATATATATATAATATATATATATATAATATATATATATATATATATATGTATATATATATATATATATATATAATATATATATATATATATCTATATATGTATGTATGTATGTATGTATATGTGTATGTATCAACGAAATTCAAAATATACCACAACCACTTACAATTTACAGTGTAGAATTTGCACAAAGTGAAAATGCTGATTTCATATTTTTATTTATTTTCTCCTTTTTAGTTGTTCACTTGGGTACTGCAGCTTATTTTCCCTTTTATTCCATCCAACCTTCTCCAGCTAAAGAATTTTTCCTATTTTCTTTTTTTCTTACTCTCTCTCTCTTTCAGAACGTCTTTTTTTCTTTCTTTCTTTCGTTTTTGCAGAGTTTCATTTACCTTCAACCAATCTCTAGTTATTACATAAATTTCAAAAATCATTATATTCTTTGCGCAATATTTTTCACCAAAAATTCAATGAAATATTAATTTACAGATAGCTTTTGAAGATTTCTTTACCAACTTTCTAACACACAAAAATTACCAACAAAATAAAGAAATACGTAAATAAATAATAAAAAAAATTCTTAACTCTATGCAAGCGAAATTTCTAGTTAATTCCAGCTCACCTTCTTTCTTTCATACATACTCAATTCTTGCTTGTACACTTGGTTCATCTTTTATTTTTCATTTTTTCCATTATGTTATTTATTATTTTGTTTTTCACCCGTGAACATTTGCATCTATATATTTGTATAACTCTATGTGTTTTTCCCCCATTTTTTTTGTATGTACGTGCCTTTATGCTTGTGTAGCTGCATGCATGTGTGTGTACACTTCTGCACTAGCCCTAATGGGAGAACATACGTGCGGTTTTTTTATATATTAATCTGCGTACATAAGCGTAGTTACTAATTTCCTACGGTATACACTGTGTGTATAGAGACATTGCTAGGCAATCGGTTATAACCGTATCGTAGTGTGTGTATATCCGTAGCTGCTTGTCGGTGTGTATGGCTGATCTGGAATGTACAGTTCCGTGCATATGTATAAACAAATATATATTTATGTGTGTGTATTCTGTTATTCTTTTAACGTATTTTAGTTACTGGACAAGGTCATGCTACGGCATCACCTGGATGACTTTGTACGAGTAAATCGACTCCTTTTGAAACTTTAAGTGTGGCGTTTATTATATTGGTCTCCCTTTTATGAACCGTTAAGTGATCGTAATGAAATAATAATGGTTGTCAAGAAAGGAGAGGGAAAGAGAGAAACAGAGAAGGAGAAGCAAAGAGGGGAGAGAGAAGGAGAAAGAAAGAGGAGAGGAGAAGAAGAAAGAGAGAGGGGGAGAGAGAGAAACGCAAACAAACGTATGCAGGATTTTCTTTGCGTCTTATTTAATAAGTTCTTGATAGAGGTGAAGCCGCTCGCTAACAAAACGACAAGACTATTTGAGTTAAGTTCTCAGTGGTTTCAAATATATGGTGGAGTTGACATGTTCTTTGAATTGCCGATGTATACGTATATATATATATATATATACTTTATTTTAAGCAGCAGAAAATTCAACAAAATCTGTTACTCTGAGTTTCTCGTTGCCGTTCATCAGACAGTTTTTGCTAGCAAAAACTGTCTGATGAACGGCAACGAGAAACTCAGAGTAACAGATTTTGTTGAATTTTCTGCTGCTTAAAATAAAGCATATTACTCTACCACTGGTATTTGAGTACTCTTTTTTCCACCTTTTTTCACATTTATGTGTTTACTCCGGTATATATATATATATATATATATATAAGATAAAACGCCAACAAACGCAAATGGTCAAGACATAAAAAACAGGAAAAAGACGACAGCACAACAATGGCAAACGGGACAAAACAATAGACATAGATCATTCGCAGCCAATTGCTTCTTCAGTCGGAGTCTGGAATGTCTACGTAGTTTCGGCCAATCCTCTCCGATACTATTCGAAACCAGTTGGGCCAAGGGCTTAGGCTGAAAGCGTTAGGCTCGTGATCAAGGCAAACGAATGTACATATACATATATATCTATATGTTGTGGAAGTATCCCTTCCACCACTCATGTGACTAAAATATGGACTAACTCATTATTATAAAGTAATATGAGCGATTGGCAATGTTTAACTGGTACCTGTTTTATTAACTCCGGGAGGATGAAATGAAAAGTCTACGCTGGATTTTGAATTCAGAATGCAAAGAACTGAAAGAAATACGATTAAGCATCTTGCCCGATATAGCAACGATTCTGCCAGCTCTCCATAATACTCCTACGTTAAATAATTGGACGGTATGTGAGCGTGTGCGAGCACACATTTAGCGAACAGAAGAAAGAGCGTGAAATAGAGAGAGGAAGATAGAAAAAGACCGAGGCAATGATAGATTGAAAGAGAAATGCAAAGAGAAAAATAGAGAGCATATACTGTGGTCTATACAACGGAGATCTGCAACAATGCAGTAATTGATTGCGTTCCATGTAAATATATCTGGAAACGTTTGCAAACAGCAGTCAGATCTTGCTAATTTTGTGACAAAAACGTGATGGGGATTCGTCACGCCATTTCTGTTTTTAGTATCTCCTAACTGATAATACCTAAGAGTGAATAACTGCAAATTGTAGACATCTTATACCTGAATTGTTCGATGAACGTTATAGCGTCATTCATTAAAATGAGTAACATTATCCGTAAATATCTGAGTACACTCACAAAATCTATTATTTTTACATGTCCTCACTGAAAAGCATGTCAGGCAAGGAAATAAAGAATCCGACCGCAATTTACTTAAATAGATAAAATCTCAATTTTCCTACCTCCAAACACAAAGCTAAGATAATATACGCTTCACTTTTGGAAAAAGTGGATAAATATCTGTAAAGCAAAATGTAAAGATTTTAACCAGAGGTAATTTCCTTCCATGGTCAGCAAACCCTTATCTATAATACAAGCATTTATTTTGATCGAAGTTGAGAGAAAATAACGCATTTTGAGCGGATCTTTCATATGTATTGGCATACATGCATACATACATGCTTGCATGCATACAAACATGCATGAATGCGTAGACGCATACATAGATACAAACATACATAAATGCATACATACGCATTACTTACATAAATACATGCATACTACATATGTACATGCATTCATAAGACATATCTATATATCTATATATGAAAATAGATAGACTGATAGATATATTCATAAACAGACGCCTACACAAACACACACGTACGCACACACACACACACACACAAACACACACACACACATATATATATATATATATACATGCACCCACAACACACACATATATATTAGTGCGTGTATAGAAAGTTGTATACAAATGCATACATATGCACATATATGTGTATGTGTGTGTGTCTGCACGTGTATGTATATATATATATATGCGTGTGTGTGTGTGTATGCACATGTCTATATACATACGTATACAGATAAATAGATTAATATATACACCTTTATGTTCAGAAAGGCATACGCACACACACACATAAACACACATACACACATATACGTACTTGTGTATATATATGAACAGCACCTTTCTCCTCTTTACAACGTTCACAGCATTTAGCCAACTTAAAACATTTGTAAGACATGGCTTCTGTAATTAAGATTTGCGTATGGATAGCCTTTGATAAGTTGCCAGAAAATGTATTCTTTTGAAGCATTGCTATCTACACGGTAGTTCTTTCTTCTTGTAATTTAATATTCAAGCGAATTATTTAACCGGGTTATTTAATTAACATTAGAATCCCTAACAATTTTAGTTTGTTCAGTATTCTTAATTGAATAAACTTGTTGCTGTTAGCTTCATCCAAACACTGTTGAAAATATGTTTGGTTGGGCACTGAAGGAATTTCGCTGGTTTTCTGCCAGAATACACCACCAGAAGTCTACCAAGGAGAACTGTTGAAACTTTAATCGATGGAATGTAACACTGCTTTAGTTAGAGTTCATTGTTTGAAGCTGATTGAACTGTCTTATCATCCGTGAGATACGAACAGCCATGTGTTCGTGCGTAGCTCAATTCAAACAGCGCATACCTTTCACTTCCAAACTGTTCCTAATGATGAAACATTAAAAGGAAAAAGAGGAAATGGAAAAAGAAATTTATTTATTTATTTCTTCTATGTAGCAACTGCTTCATTTTTAAGATTGTAAAGTGTGGTTTCAAGAGAATTTGGCAACTAATTCTGCATCCTCGCTCCACCGCCTGGAAACGTTGTCGTAGATTAAATTTGCAGGTATAAGACAATACAAATTTAAAGACACAGTCTACGCTGAAATAAATATACTAAATAATAATCTAAATATGCTTTGTTGCCTGCAAATATCGATCGTCTTTTTTTTATATTTCCATTCCGCTTTATCATGCAGTAAAAGGTAGCTACATGTTCTTTACGCTATGAAACATTCAGGAATCGCTTTGCGAATAAAGCACTGCAACTCCAATCCATTGTAGGAGAGATCTAATGTATGGGGTTTTCTTGTACAATATAAAAAGAGATATGCAGTAAAGAATGCACAAATAGGGTATTTACTGACAAATTAATTGGTAGAAACTCTTTTTGTGTTGCTAAGTTCAAAGTACGAATTAATATGAAACACCTGTTAAATACCATCAAACCCGAATTTCTTATACAAGAATGAGATAATAAAGTCACTGATTCCCTAATATTCAAAGTATTGGTCTGAGCACGACTGCAAAGCTTTCGCTTATTGATCTTTGTGATAAAGGAAAACCCAGGGTTCACTAAAGCAAATTGATGACTAAAATAAACGGAAATTTTCCTTAGATGTCTCTTGATATATAATTGTCTTCAGAGATCAGAGTCAGGAGAAAAGTCATTCAAGCCATGATTATACATCGAACTTTCAGACAGAGTATGGGAAATTACTCACAGGGCAAGTGACACTTGTTATGCTGCTTCATACAGTCGTTGGAATATATTTTATTTTTCGGGTAACTTCTGAGGATCAAACACATTACGTACCCTACACACAGGAAAAATGATTTTATAAAAGTCACGTCTAATACTAGAACGATTTGGATCTATCCTCCAAAAATAGTTTTCGATTTTCTATCGTAATTCTGAGAATCTGGCTTGCTATATGAACGAAGCTTGTAACCATCCATGCATCCATGAATGCATCCATCCAACCATTCATCCATTCAACAAACAGCCATCCCTCCCTAAATCCCTAAATCCCTAACTCCTTCTCTCCCTTCATTCACCCCTAATCTCTTTCTCCCTCTCTATTTCCTCTCTCCCTGTCTTTCACCTCCATCCCTTCATCTGTCCATCCATCCATCCATCCTTCCTCCCTTCCTTCATCCTTCCTCCTTTCATGTATCCATCCACCATCAATCCATCAATCCATCCAGCCTCCTTTCCTACCCTCCCTCCCTACCTATCGACCATCCTTCACCTATCCACCTATGCATGCATGCATACATACATACATACATACATACATACATACAGGCAAGCATACATACATACATACATACATACATACATACATACATACATACATACACACACACACATACATACATACATACATACATGCATACTTACATACATAAATGGTGATGACTCAATCTTCACGGACGATTGCTGTCCTGTTGTGCTTCCTGGCTTGTCAATGACATTTCTGACATTCTGTCTCGCATGACGATCTGCGTGGTTTGAGGCATCTGCGTCAGATGAAAGTTGGGTCACAACATGTCGTCTCTCTTCTGTCACCGTAAGCCTTTCAGTATATGGGAAGACAAGTGAGGTCATCGCAAAGGGACATCATATATATGCTATTGTGTCACAGGCAGAAACGTTGGAGGCGCAATGGAACAGTGGTTAGGGCAGTGGACTCGCGGTCGTAGGACCACAGTTTCGATTCGCAGATCGGGCGTTGTGTGTGTTTATTGAGCGAAAACACCTAAAACGCCAGGTGGCGATCCTTGCTGAACTCCTTCACCACAAGCTTCTTTCTTCCTGTTTCTCTTGTACCTGTACTTCAAAGGCCAGCCTTGTCGCACTCTGTGCCACGCTGAATCTCCAGATAACTACGTCAAAGGTACACATGTTTGTGAAGTGCTCAGCAACTTGCACGTTAATTTCAAGAGCATGCTGTTCTGTTGATCGGATCTACTGGAACACTCGTCGCCGTAACCGACGGAGTCCCACGACAGAGAGAAACACTTCTTCAACATCTGAGTTTTTTTTTATTAGTTCCTACTAAATGGCGGAACGAAGATGATCACATGAAACTAGTAATCACTTTAAAAGCGCAGGTTTTACATCGGAGTGGTTCTTGCTTACAAGAATGCTGTGATATAAACTAAGGGTCCTTCATACCAGGTGGTTTTACTGTGCATATTCACATCAACTAGGCGTTTTCCCGCATCACCGCATTCAGTGGGAAAGTCCTGACATACACCAGTTAAGCTACGGCTGAAAGCTGGTCAGGTGTTACCAATGCTGGTTAGAGATAGAGTTGGGAGCAATAGTGGTTAAGAGGTGGTTTCCCTCTCCTTAAAACATTGGAATACTCGAAACAGAGACTCCTAAATTGATACATACACACACACATATTGTCCATCTTTCTCTTTCTATCTCTCATATATATCTATATCTATCTATATATCTATCTATACATGTATGTATATATATATATATATATATATATATATATTATAGGCGCAGGATTGGCTGTGTGGTAAGTGGCTTGATTACCAACCACATGGTTCCGTGTTCTGTCCCACAGCATGACACCTTGGGCAAGCGTTTTCTACTGTAGACTCGGGCCGACCAAAACCGTGTGAGAAGATTTGGTAGGCGGAATCTGAAGAATCCGTCTATATATATATATATAAATACATGTCTAAATACAAGGACAGAGCTTTTCGGATCATGCCACATGGACTAAATTTCAGTTACATTTTGGTCCCTAAAGAAAACGGATAGAACATGTTCTGTGTTATGTCCCAAGAAGATTTTGATATTTTTATATTTTTATATTTTATATATTTTTATGTATTTTATTAATTTTATGACCGAAAAATGCGGCGATGTATAAGTACGCAGGCAAAGCAGAGTTATAACAGAGAATTTCCTTCATTTTTAACGGTATATTTTTCATAACGTTTCAAATAGCCAGATAACCGATGAGATGGTGTGGTGGATTTCCACTTCGGCATCTGAAACTCAGAGTTTTATCTTGATACGAGTAATGTAACATATTGTATAGATATATATATATATATATATATTTATGACCTTTTTCTTTCCTTTAAAAATTGGCGTGAACTTTCCGGACAACCCAATACTTACAAACACCAAAAGTCGACAGCGAGAGAGAGAGAGAGAGAGAGAGAGAGAGAGAGAGAGGAGAGAGAGAGAGAACAAAAGAGAGAGAGAATTCATGTCTTCACGCATTTCTGCATAATCAAGGTAACTATAGTAAATATAGCGAAATTTAATTTCTTCCTGAGACGCCAACTGCATGAAGATTAAACAGTTGAAATAGGCGAAAGGAAATTCGATGATTATTAAAACATTAATAAAATGAAATATATTCATAAATAACACACACGAAAAGTAATGTCGCATATGAGAATGTCATTTAGCGTTTTCGCTAAAGGACGTAATATTCATTAAGAATGCTTTCACTGATTTCCTTATTTCGGTGTGTAATTAGCATGCGGCTTACATTTCACAATGGTTCTTACATGCTCGTTATTTCGTTGTGGTATTCTACTCCCCAAAACATGCATTTGATTATAATCATATCATTCATTTGGAATATGTGCTTCGGTCGAGAAAAAGGAAATTACATTAGGTGAACAAAAATTATCTCTCTCTCTCTCTCTCACTCTCTTTGGCCTTGGGATGGAGGAACTGAATTTATGATAGAGCAAGTTACGCTATGTGATATATCATTTCCCTTAAGTTAACGTATAGAGGAGGCGCAATGGCCCAGTGTTTAAGGCAGCGAACTCGCGGGCATAGGATCGCGGTTTCGATTACCAGACCGAGTATTGTGGATGTTTCTTGAGCGAAAACACCTAAAGCTCCTATTTCTTTACTACCCACAAGGGGCTAAACACAGAGAGGACAAACAAGGACAGACAAACGGATTATGTCAATTATATCGACCCCAGTGCGTAACTGGTACTTATTTAATCGACCCCGAAAGGATGATAGGCAAAGTCAACCTTGGCGGAATTTGAACTCAGAACATAACGGCAGACGAAATACGGCTACGCATTTCGCCCGGCGTGCTAACGTTTCTGCCAGCTCGCCGCCTTTATTTCTTCTATGTAGCAACATAAAACTCCATGAAAACACCTAAAGCTCCACGACGCTCCGGCAGGTGTTGGTGGGGAACCCTGCTGTACTCTTTCACCACAAGTTTCTCTCACTCTTATTTCCTGTTTCTCTGGTGCCTGTATTTCAAAACAATATATGTGAATGGTGCCATAAATTTCTTTCCGAACCCGACTTCGAATAAGTACAACTTCAATGTTGGGTCAAGTATAAGTCAGGGATTTCTGACAGCCAGCAGTTTCAAGCAACGCGTCACCTACCGCCGGAACGTAACACCTACAAAAGAAAGCTACGCCATGATGTACAGTGTTTTGTCTCAACCTTCCCCACAAATCCAATAATGCAGGGAAAGTGTCATCGTTTGATGAAAAGATAAGCATTTCCCACTGTCCCATAGATATAGGAGATTATTGCATTGACATAACTTAGGAATCTCGTTCAGCTGGGCGCCAAGTGTAAAGGAGATATTAGTGAGCAGATGCTTCCCATGACAGACAATCCTCCTTTGTGACGACCTATGCGTGTTCTTTTATGTCCCAAACGCCTACATGAAAGGAGTTCTAACAACGCGTTGTCACAAATACACGCATGTATACACACACAAACACACAAACACATAAATACATGCATACTCACTCACACACAATATACATATTATCGACAGTTTTCTATAAACCAGAAAAATCCCACACTAAAACATTATGAGCAGTCACTCTTTTTGAAAATCGTTAGTATATTATTGGCAATGGCATATTAACGCCCAGAGAGTTCCCATTGATTTCCTGTCAACTATTGCTCTTGGCAATATAGATAAGTCATGAAAGATGTTGGTCAAAAGTACAAAGCCTATTTTCTGGTGGAGATAAATACAATGTCCTGGTCATTTTGGTGGTGAAAAAACGTAACAAAATCATTCTGCAATGGAAAGAAGAGTTGTCCCCCTGCACTCGATTTCAGCCTCAGCCGAAGTGAGCCAACTCTGCATGCGTACGTTTTCGCGTTCTCTTGTTCTGAACGTTTCCAAAATGACTTTTCTGTCATACGGACTGCATCTACAAAAGTTCATTCTGATTTTCATAAGGCACCTAAATCTTGCGAAAGTTTTGGGACAATTATCCTCTCGGCTCAGCAGAGATTTTACCGTCTGCTTCATTTGAGGTATTTCCCATGATTTTCCAGGATCTTCCAATAAGGTTTTTATGGCATTTCTTCTTTTTAAAATCCACATATAACTAACGAATGTTGTAAAGTTGCGCTTTTTCTGGGATTAGAAAAGAGGATCTGCGGATATTTAACCTGACTTTAAATAGAACCTCCTTTACTGCAACGTATTTCCGTGTGTGTGTATCATTTAGTTGCTGCTGTATGCCACCTCTGCTTCTTATAACACGATTTCTGTGCAGAATCGACCATTCACTGTTTACTCAATGCTGAAGCTATATGATCATCCTGCCTCAGCGCGGGTTTTCGCTAATAACGCAGGATGCAGTGTTCTATCAAGGAACCCGCTTTACGTTCACTACAAAGGTTGATATTTGGTATCAATTGTGTTTCAATCACTGCACAGAGAAGGTGTTGCTAATCAAACAGTGGATTGTTTGACGAAAGTGTTGACCACAAATACTAAATTGTTAAATAAATTTAACAGCTTCCGTCTGTGCTAGAATATCTAATAGCTATTGTAGGTTGTAAATTTTACATATATACTTATTTCTTTATTACCCTTAAGGGGCTAAACACAGAGAGGACAAACAAGGAGAGATAAACGGATTAAGTCGATTATATCGACACCAGTGCGTAACTGGTACTTAATTTATCGACCCCGAAAGGATGAAAGGCAAAGTCGACCTCGGCGGAATTTGAACTCAGAACGTAGCGACAGACGAAATACTGCTGAGCATTTCGCCCGGCGTGCTAACGTTTCTGCCAGCTCGCCGCATTTATACTGTTAAGTATGAACTCTGCCTTTCTGCTAAAGAACTACTACTAAATGGAGATGCATTGCTCTCTTCGAAGTTGCTGATACAGAGAGGTAAACTGCTTATGCTATGATAATTTTTCTTCTCTAAAAAGCATATAAGAAAGAAACAACCAAATAATGAATGTAAACACTGTTAATAATACTTTAGAGTTACGCTTAATTTTTTTTTATAAAAAGACGATACAATCATTAAATATATATTTTTAACTTCTAATCTAAAGAGGTTGACTTAAAGGCAGACAAACATCGGTAAAGACGATTTACGTACAATTTAATAGTAGAGAATAAAAGAAATTTAACATTACCATTAATATGACGCACAAAATAAATTAAAGTTTGTGCATGTGTGTGTATATATATACCTGTATATACATGCGTGGACGTATATACATAACTGTGTATGTGTGTTTCCAAGCAGGCACCACAAAAATAAGACAAATTTAGCAAAATCGCCAACAATCATGAAACAAAATGTATTTTCATGAGAGAAATAAAGGAGGGAAGACAAAAGAAAAAACAACAGAGTATTGGAATTTTATTACCATTATTATTCTTATCATTATTATTATTATTATTATTATTATTATTATATTATTATTATTATTATTATTATTATTATCATCACCGTCATGATCACCCTCGTCGTCATCACCATTATATTCGGCATTAGTGTATTGTTTTTCTTGCTTTTTTCGTATATATTTATCAATATAATTCACTGGTTTTGCTGAAATACCATTTACCAACTCATTTTATCATATTTTCGCTGTAACATCATTTCCTATGCAAGTTTAATATGTTTAACTCAAATATCGATTGATGTAGTTCTTACCTCGTCATACATACACACACACACACGTACATACATATACACACACGCGCACATAGATACACACACACACACAAATTTATACAGATATATATGCACGCACACACACCCATATAGACATATACTGTTACATTCACATTTATTGCCGAGTCATTTAACCTTCGAGATTTTATAGCAAGCTGTATTAGTACAATTTGCTCATTGCTTTTAATGTGTTTTCATTGGAACAACTATTAACACTAAAATCTTTAGAAAAAATACATCATCACCATCATCATCATCATCATCATCTTCATCATCATCATTATCAATATCACGAACACACACACACACACACACACACACAGAAGATTAGAGAAATGGCAAGAAAAGAAGTAACTATAGAAGGGACATCAGTAGCTTTTGGCTGTCTCTTTTATAAGATGCAATGCGTTCATATTTAAACCTCAAATATGAACCCCTGTAGCTTCGTCGATCTTCAAAAATGAGCTTCGTTTTTGAAGGTCCGATGAAGCTGTAGAACCTTACAGAGGCACCTCACCATGACCGCATTGCATCTGCTAGCAGAAACAGCTCTAAGTTAACGACGTTTAATACGTAATTTCTAGTTTCCTAACCAATTATTTAACTCTTTATTAAATTCTAACACAGGGCACCACTATCACTATGTATGTATATATATATATATATATATATATATATATAGAGAGAGAGAGAGAGATTATATATATATATATATATATATATATATATATTTATATATATGTGTGTGTGTGTGTGTTGAGGCACATGGCCAAGTGGTTAGGGCAGGGAACTCACGGTTTCGATTCCCAGTCCGGGCGTTGTGAGTTAGTAGATATATGACTTAAAATTGATAAATAGTATACTGTGGTCTACTTTCTTTTTTGAGCTCAACACTGATAAAAATATTCTTCATATTCAGCTCATATTAACGTATTTACGAGACATGTAACACATTGTATAGAAACATAGATGTTCAGAAAACAGTACAAGGTTTAAACGAAGGTGCCTTGTATGTCAATGGACAAACAACGAGAAATTTCGATAGGCATATTTTTGTGTGACCGTTGGTGTATATAAACGGGCCAGTGATCAGAATCACATTTGAACACTTACTGAGAATTCTCAGGTGCGTTTTCCAGTGCATTACCGCACCACAAAGAAATACAAAACTAGTTGATTTCTTATCCCAGTCAATATGGTAGATAATATGAGCAAATTGGCAGTATCAATTCGAGTTTTGTTGGTGATTTAGCAGGCAAGTTAATCTAATCGAATCTGAGATGTCACGCAAACCTCTAGAGGTTAACAAACTTTATGATATTTAACTGAAGCTGTGTTAATGTGTAAAGGAACAAACAGACAATAGTTGCCATGTACGTTATTAGTGTATTTCTCTATGGTCAGAAGCATATTGAGCGATCTGATTTGAGGGTCTCCTTTATTGAGAATTCCTCCTCAAAGACCATGTTCATCTTGTTCTGGCCAAGGAGGAATAGCTACTAATGTCTTTATAAACCCATCCAATTTAGTAGTATTAGCGAAGTAGCAATTCCAATTTGCATAATATTATAACTTTTGCTGCTGGCTAATATAATTAAGCTCTAAATTATGCTGTAAGCATATGAGATATGAGATTAATACATCTATCCATGTACTGAAACTGTTGAAGTTTTAACATACGCTGCTGATGATTGTGTGAGAGTAAATTTAAGGTTCAAAATCAAACGAGACCTTATATTAATATTCATTCCTATAGAAGCTATATGGAAATGTATTTACATTTGATAGTTATTATAACTAACTGATCTTCCTTAAAAAAATCGTATGGCTTAGAGACTACGATTAAAACTATTACGAACGAGGTGGATTGACAAAATAGTTAGTGTTTTATCATCACCAGTCAAGTCCCTTGACGCTCTGAGTTTCAACGCCTCGACAAATTTGACCCCCACACGAGGTCGGCTTTTCCTCTTTATAATTCCGTGGTCGATGATTAAAGTACTATTCAATGAATGTGCTAGATAAAAATCGATTGTTTCTTTTCCTACCAGGAATTAATTGCTAATATGAGATTCACTGAGAATTTTGTAGTCAACATCATAAATCATTATTATTTCCTAACGTGCCAAACTTGTGTCAAACTGCCAGAAGCCATTCAATTATACTGAAGTCT